>NC_057806.1:47080166-47103973 GCF_018294505.1 Triticum aestivum | reverse complement strand
TTGACTTTTCAACTCATGGAAATATTTTAAATTTGTGAACATTTTCAGAAATCATTATTTGTCTTGCATCATGAACAAATTTCAAATTCATGAACATTTTTTTCCAAATCATGAACATATTTTTCACAAATTCGTGAACATTTTTTGAAAGCGCAAACATTTTCTAAAATCGTGAAAAAATTGAATCATGAACAGTTATTAAATTCACGAACATTTCTTTCAAAATCTTGAACATATTTTTACAAATTCGTGAGCATTTTTTATTCAAGAACAATTTTCAGACATCATGAACATTCTCTTCAACTGTGAACTTTTTTAAATTTGCGAACACTTGTTTTTAAATTGTGAACTTTTTTTAAATCATAAACGTTTTTAAAATTTCATGAACATTTTTTTACAAATTTGTGAACATTCTCTTAAACCCTGAACATTTTTTGAAAATTTTGTTTTGAAATCATGAAATTTTTTTTAAATCACGAATATTTTCAGAATTTCTGAACATTTTTTTGAAATCATAAACTTTTTTGAATTCATGAACATTTTTTTGAAATCACGAACATGTTTTGAATCCACAAATATTTATTGATTTCTTAATTCTTTTTAAATGCACATTTTTAAAATCTTGGAACTTTTTGTAACACTGAATTATTTAAACATAAAACATAACAGAAAAAGAAAAGGAAATGAAAAAGAAATCAAAATTAAAAAAACAAAGCGCTCAGACATGGACCGGCCCAAACGGGTGCATTGGGGGAGTGAGGGTTGTGCGCTACCGCTCGTCCGAGCGCGTACTGCACCGTATAGGAGCTCCAACGTCTGACCAGACAGGTGGAGCCTACCCCAAATTACTCCAAAACGACATAGTCCACCAACCTTACCGCCCTACTCTCGCGTCCGTCCACCATTTCCCACATCCGAGCACTCGTCGTCATCCACCATTCTCCCCCGTCTTCGCCGCCGGCCCCCATCCCTCGCCCTAGATGTCGTCCAGGCCATCCCCAACCGCCGCCACGGACACAACCTCGGCCTCGTGCGTGGGGCTGCCATCCTTGGCTCCGGCCTGCAAGCCGGAGAACATTGCCCGAAGCGACCGGCAAAGGAGGCAACATGAGAGGGATGTGGCGGTGTCGTCCAGTGCGCATGGGCCCCTGAACCCTATCCATCCAGCCACCGACAAGGAAGGCCTCGTTCGTCCCACTCTAGGGAGAGGTCAACCCCACGGCCGATTGGACCATTCCGGATGGTTTTTCGTCAACACATGCGCCGGTGGACAATGTGGGTCACTCGCCGCAGCTCTAACGGGCACGGACAAGCACGGGTAGCGGCAGCGCCCGGCTACCCACATCCTCTTCGATGAAATGACACAACAGGGCTCTGTATATTTTTCCTCCACTCCGACCAATACCTTGCATTCTCTATCGGACATGATCAATTAGTTGCATACACCGTTAGTTTCTTTGCGATCATGACAATTTTAGGACAATATCATGTTGGACATGATCAATGACAATCAAGAAACTACCAAAATGGACTATGGATTGGGGGAATCCAAATTGTCCGACGTTTGAAGTTGGTGGAACATCAAACCCCAACAATAAGAGAAAGCCAAAGGTAGCCAAGGGAAGAGGTCCGACATTCACAACGTTTGATGATATATTGTTGTCAAAGCTTGTTTGGCCACAAGCATGAACTCTGTATGTGGCACGGAGAAAAAGGGCAATAAGTATTGTGAGAAGATCTACAAGCATTGTCATGAGCCGCACCCTATCGTGACCACACACAATGTGGCATCTCGCCAACATCGATGGGGGTCATTCAAGGGGAAGTGAACCGGTATGTTGGCCGGCCTCAAAGTGCGATGGAAGTGGCAACCAATATAGGTTCAATTGCTTCATTTTTTTACATCATTTGAATTTCTTATTTGCATCATCATATAGTTATTGTTTGCTAGATGGTGATGGCGGCCACTATGTACCAACAAACGGAGAAGAAGCCATTCGGTTTTGGCCATTGTTGGGTGATTGGATGGGAAACCAATGTGGACAACACTTGCTGAAAAACTCAAGGCCCACAACAGGAAAAATGATGGCTCAAGCTCCCATCAGTCAATTGGGTTGGATGAAAAAGAGAAAAAAGTTGTAGGGAAGAATGAAAAAGCCACATGCCAATGAATAACTGGCAAGTGATGGGGAACAAGTGGGAGAAGGGGAGGATCTCTCGTGACACCGCGGCGACAAAAATGTCCACCACATGGACGGGCACTTTTGACACAGAGGAGACCAAGAAAGAGGAGAGGTACAAACACAAGTTGGATGCGCGAAAAGAAAGGATGGATCAGGACCGACAAAGCGTGAACAACGAGTTGACAATTGAGAGGGAGAAGATAGAGCTGGATAAGAAACATGTGTGTCTCAAATGGGAGATAGAGAAGTTCCGGACTTTTGGATCAATAGAGATTGAGGAGGAGAGTTTGCAACTTGCTTCAAACACGAATGATTCGAGGATAATTTTGGCGGACGCAAGCCTCTTGGACGCACAAGGAAAGATATGACTCGCCAGGAGGAAGAAGGAGATTAACCAACGAGTGTGAGACGATGAGGGCGGCGATGGCAGCAGCGGAGCAGGCCGCATGGACGGCGTCGGAGCACACAACACGGATGGAGGCGGAGGAGGCGGTGGAGGAGGTGGCACGGATGTCGTTTGGCCAATGATCCGTCCAGCAATTGATCAGTCATCCTCGGACTTGAATTTCTTTTCTTTTCTTTTTTGCCATGCCCGGATTGTTAAACTATAATTTATTTTGCTATTGAATTATGATGAATTTGTGCTATATAATTCATGTGCACGGTCTGACATCTGGCCCCAGGTATTTGCACGCCTCCAAGAACTCCAAACACACTAGATCGTTCGCATCACCCTAGTTTCGGCCGAAACATTCCCAGGCCCAGGCCCCAGGTAGCTAGTTGCTGCATTGGGGACCCTCGTACTTGGTAATAAAAACGGTAAAGATAATTATGAATAAAAACGCACAAACCATTCCGAGCTCCAGGCCCATGTGCGAGGCGGGACGCCTCATGTTTTAAAAAAAACAGGATTTTAAAAAAAGTTCCATTTTTTTAAATATGGATTTTGAACAAATGCCCAATCATAGATGTTCACCGATCAAAAAATGTTTGAGATTTCGAATACATGTTTGTGTATTCAAAAAATATTTATGGTTTCAAAAACTATTCATAATTATCTTTGAAATGTTCACAGAATTCAAAAAAACGTGAATTTTAAAAATTGTTTCCCAATTTCAGAAAATGTTCTCCAATTAAAAAATCATGTGTTCTAAAAAACTACAAAATTTCCAAATATGTTTATGTTTGTGAATTTGAAAAAATTTCACAATTTATAAAACAGTGTTTGCGAATTTATAAAAGACGTTGAATAATTTCAAAAATATTCTTAATTTAAAAAAATCACAAATTCAAAAAATGCTTATGAGTATAAAAAATATTTACAAATTTAAAGGATATCCGTAGAATACAAAAGAAAAGGGAAAAACAAAGGAAAATGGAAATAAATGAAAAAAGAAATGTAAAAAAAGGAAACCCGTTTCAGGGAAGGTTCAACAACGAACCTTCCCAAAACCGGTGAGAAAGAAACCCGAAAATGGGCCTGACCATACAGATACCAGGCTATCAGCGACCTACGTGTCAAACTTGAACCAAGGCAGCGCCTGGTGGGCGAAAAAACATCTAAAAAAGTGTCTCTCTGTGAATCAAAATCGCAACCTCACACTCGTCTTCGAGTTTGGCCAACCGGTATACCTAGGGCACGTTTGGTTACCTGCACCATTTTTTGCACTTTTTCTTACTTGTCTCAGTTGGGGCTGGCCGAGCAAATGCAGGCCAAAAACCAATATCTGCACTTAGTTTGGTTGCCTACATGTTCTCTCCCTGCATCGTAACGAAGCCTCTACGCATCTTGTTTAGTTGCTCGCATTGTACGTGGTCAGATGAGTGCACGTTGTTTGGTTGCTTGCACGGAATATGATTAAGACTTAATAGCTACCCATAACACACAGTGTTACACTAGAGTGCCTCGGCGACAACGGTAGGCGGTGGTTGCGGCACTGCGTCCGACACGATGAGCATGGAGTCGCGGGCGAGCGACCTCATCGTCAGTGTAGTGAACTATTTGCTAGCGCCACCGCCGCAGAGAAAGTACGTGTGGAGTAACGAATAGAAGGGCGTTGAGGCAGAGGATGATGAAGAAAAAATGTAGTGTGCTCGTCATGGCGGCGTCAGTCTAGTAGGACGGGGAGGAGGAGGCCGAAAAGAACGACGATAATGACAGGGCCAGTGTAGTAGGACACGGGGAAGCAGGCCGAGAAGAACGACGACGACGACACCATTGTAGTAGGACGCGAGCGAGGAACGACGTCAGTGATGGCTTCAGTGTAGCAGAACATGGGAGACGACACAGAAAGGAACGACGACCGAGCGAGTGTAGTAGGACGTGGGAGAGGAGGTTGAGAGGAACGACACTGACGGTGGCGCTAATGTAACAATACGCATGAGGGAACGACGATGACGACAACACCATTGTAGTAGAACGTGAGCGAGAAGGCGAGATGAACGACGCTGGTGATGGCTTCAATATAGCAGGACATGAGAAAGGAGGCCGAGAGAAGGCGGTGGCGCTAGTGTAATAGCACGCGGGAGAGGAGGCTGAGAGGAGTGACGCCGGCGGTGACGCATGTGTAGCAGGATAGAGGAGAGGAGATCGAGCTTAAGGAGTGTCATTAACACAAATCACACATATGCGTATATACTTCACAAGGACGATGTCAGATTTAATCATCTACGATTGTCGAAACAGAAAATGTGCAACACAAAAGTCGTGTGAAACTCTAAGGTAAAGCTACTGATCAAAGAAGAATTCAAACGGTCGACCGTGCGCGAAGAATTTGACAAAATTCATTAAAAATAGCTTCAAACATGAACACAAAATTAAACATTTACGGTCGACGAAACTATGAATAGATCACAAAAATGAAACCATAATATCGATTCGCATCTTTTTCATTTAGAGCTTATCTCAAATTGATGCATCGTTGTGTGTATTAAAAGAGACCTAAGAAAAGAGATTAGAGAAGGAGCTGACTGGAGGTGGAAGAAGAAACAATGTACACAGTGTATACTGCTCGCATGCTCTCATGCAAGACAGCCCATCATGTGCGCTCCAAGATGGCTCGCCTCAGCCTGATCCGGTAGAAACAACCGATTTGAGTGTTCCTCCGTAGCATGTTGAGAGGTGCTTTGAGTTTTGTACGGGTCAACTTTTTCATGTGACCTAGATAACCAAATAATCCTAAAACATCCCGCTCGGACCTGGTTGGGCTTAATGCAATCAACCAAATGCGTCCCTATTGGCTGTTAGTGATTCACTTCCACACGAGTTGATCAGCGTAGCAGCGCTACATATTGTATAGTCCCTTGCTTAGATTTTTGAATTATTTGAAAACATTAATGAAAAGCATGAATGTATGGAGAAAAATGTGAACAAATTTGGAAAGTTGATGAACATGCATAAAAAAGTTGGCCAATGTAAAAAAGGTTCTTGTATTCAAATAAGTTCATGAATTCAGAAATAAAAGTTCATGAAATGGGAAAAAAAGTGGACTAATTTTTTAAAAATTCACAACAATGAAAAACGACCATGAGTTTGGAAAAAGCTCATAGATTTGAAGAAATTCATCAAATTTGAAAAAGTTCACTGAATTTGAAAAGGTGCATCAGATTTGAAAAGGATCTCGTCAAATTTGAAAATTCTTCATCAAATTTGAAAAAAGTTCATTGAAGTTGAAAAATACTTCATCAATTTTAAAAAAAGTTCATTGAATTTGAAAAAAAATCTTGAATTCAAAAAGAGTTCATCAAATTGGAAAAGAGGTTCACGAAATTTGAAAGCGCGCATTAAAGAAAAACAAAAGGAAGAAACAGAAAAAGATAAGAAAAAAAGTTCAGAAAAACGAACTAAAGAACAAGAGAAAAAGAGAACAATCAGTCAACCAGCGAGGTGTAGCCTGGTGGCTGGAATGAAGCTCTTTTCACCAATTGGTTGTCGATTCAAAACCCCTTTCCCGCGCCATTTTTGTGTTTGTAAAACTACTATATGGGCCGGCCCAGCGCGCACCCATTTGCAGAATACACATTAACACGCGCTTAGAACGCCAAATAGAATTCGCCCAGTGCCGCACCCGCTCACATTGGATATTTTTTTCCACGCCCGAAACAACGCATCTTCGGGCCCTCCAAACCAACATCGAAGCTGAGCTATACACTATTATTAGATTCTAAAAAAAACTACATTTTTTTTGCGAAGTAAAGGAGTTTTATTACTCAGGGATAGCGTTACAATCAAGAGGCCACAAATCCTCGATACAAGATGGAGCCGAGGTCAACCACAGGGCAGTGGTACTCTCCGTGCGGCTATAATTGGCAACTTGGAGGGCTGCTTGTTGATTCTAATGGCGACTTTCTTGGGATGATCCATCGCCATGATCATGACGCGTCTGAAACATGGGCCGTGCCGCTGCCGTCGCTCCGTCAACACTTAATGCATTTTGGGATACTCACGTATGTTTTCCATGCCTGAGTTCGTGTATGCCTGTTTTGCTGTGTTACAGGGAAGGAGAGGATTCAGATGATGCAGGTGAGCTCTTCTTGTATTTTTGCATATCATTTTTGTCATTTCTGAAACTGATAACACAGATATCTTTCCTTCTCATACTTCACAACTGCAAAATATGTTTTTCATCATCTCCGTTTTAGGTACTAGCTCAAGTGGAGGTACCAAAAGCAACAGACATAAATATTCATTGCCTTCAGGTGTATACAGCGTAGTGCCTTCAGGTGTGAATCATCTGCAAAAACACTGAATGTTACTCCTACCTATTAAGCATTGTACCAGAAAAGTAATTGTGTGGACATTGATCACCCCGTTGCATCAGGGTTTATGAGAACAATCAACTGGCTCAAATCCGTCGGCTATCCCACACCGCCACCACTCATGCTCGAAAGTAAGCAGTCCGTTGCTGTCGATATTTGCTGACTTTTTTTCTCCAATTGTACAACTAGTTATAGCTATGGTTTCGATATCAACTTGTATTTACATGTTCCTTTGACCAGTGGACGGGAAATTGCTTAACACATTTGAAGATGATTTTGGTGAAGTAACTGCTTGGGAAGGCACAATCTCTGTTGGCGCTCTGCAGAGTATGTCTGGCATGGCCTCCCTAAGAACGTTTTCACAAATATGTCCCGGCGTGTTGTCTTTGTTGTTTCATTCAAAGGTCATCTCACAGTTATATGATGTGTTGCTGACTACTTTTTCCTACTGCTACTAGTATCTGATCCTCACCAACTGATGATGATTTATAGTTATGATGTGTAGGAAAAAATATGTTCTTTGCATGCACGGGCTTGCTTATAAGCTGGCACGAGTGCACGCGCAAACGCAAGCGTGTGCGCGCACGCTCGGTCATTTTGACTTCGGCCAGTTTGGTTAGATCTCGCGATGGTGAAGACAAGATTGATGAGAACATGAGGGTTGGTGCTCCTAATCGTTTTTTCTTGGCTTTTAAGCTACATTATGGTTAATAGGGCTCACTCTGTCATTGTGTCCTTGCAGATTGAGGTATTTTGTTGAGTAAATAGGCAATTTCTCGATTAAATTAATCCATGAGTAAATCACTAGCATGGCATTGACTAAATTGATGACGTACTGACTCTGATCTAAACATGCACGTACTAAGCAAACAGTAGACAAATCTACACATACTGCTAGTACTGCTAATATGAAAATAATCAGGAGCGGGATAAACGAGTTATACCCTCCAGTAGGCCACGCAGAGGCCGCGGCTTTGGTGGCAGCAGCGGCGTCCTCGGCGACCTTCTTGTCGGCTTCAGCTTTCTCGGCGGCGGCACGGTCGGCGTCGGTGGACATGGTGATGATGAAGGCGACGCGGACGTAGAGGAAGTAGACGATCGGAAGCGAGCAGTCGCGTAATCGCTGCCCAAAAACCTATTCGCCCCTCACCACGTACAGGAACCAGAAGGGCGTGGTTTCGGAGACCTGCTCTCCCGTCGACCGTGTACGTGGCGGACGGGATGGAGTCACCGGCGGCAGCAGCAGCAAAGGAACGACGGTGGGCGTGCGCGTGAGCAGATGTGATCTGTTCGTGGCGGCTAGGGTTAGGAGACACCGCATACTTATAGGCGCAGCCGCGTGGAGAGACGTGGGCTCGACCCACGTCCGAGTCCGTGACAGCCCACGATCCGACGTCTCAGATCGTGGCCCAGCTGTCAGAAAACTCTCCGTTAGTGACTGGCAAAAATAAGCGCGTAGTTGTGAGCTCGGCTCGGCTCGGCTCAATCCCGCAACCCGCGGCGCGTCGTGACGAGGCGTGGCGTGGCGAGGCGGGCGGCGGAGGAGGAGTGCGCGAGGGCCTCTTCTCTTCTCAAGCTCCAATAGCATGTAGAAGAGAAACCCTTATAAACCACTCCAACTCTCCTTCCACTTCCGGGGTGGGACTAAACTTCCCACCACACCTAGTGCCATATAACCCACATGGGCCCTTAGAGATTTTTCAGAAATTGCAATATGGGCCTAGAGCCCATCTCAGATTTCAGCAATCCCCCACCAGATCTCGAGGGCCCATTGTGTCCTCTGTTCCAATTGCTGTTTCGATATACCAGTGTTTCAGTAAAGACCTGTTAAGGTTGAACTTCACCTAGAACAAGTGGCTACACTCCTTCACAACTGAACAATGGACTATGCCTTGAATTGTCAGTTTGGCGTGAAGAAGTTTCACTACATGTCTTACTAGTACTAGGCTGCCAAAGGCTGACCCCTCGGGTGGAGCATATAAGTCACACTCCTGGCCTATTCATGAGCTTACTAGAGATCACCCCAATCTCATAGACTGTGACCAGCAGTCGGGCTCATATAGGTGTGTTCCTCCAAAGATCGCTCTGTAGGATAGCATCTTGCTTTTATAAGCTTTGGAACACATTGAGACCGTAGTCATCCTACCATACAGTATCGAGAGTATTGCATCTCCAACGGAGTGGGTTAGTATAGTTACTCTCCTCAGTTCACCACTGGCTTGTTTTCCCAGGTCCTAGTTCACGGGATCTCCGATCATATAGGTTGGGTTACCACCATGGCAACTCATGTGGGTCTCATACCCATCTCCCTCGAGGCATTATCTATCACAACACGTGATAGCCCTTTTGTAAAGGGATCTGCCAGATTCTTAGCCGCATGGACATAGTCCAACGCTATCACTCCGGAGTTTCTTAATTTTCTGACAGCTTTTAATCTCATTCTTATGTGTTTGGTGGACTTCATATTGTCCTTTGAACTCTTCACCTTGGTGATGACAGTCTGATTGTCACAGTTCATAAGGATAGCCGGAACCGGTTTATCAACCAATGGCAAGTCCATCAAAAGATCTCGAAGCCATCTCGCTTCAACACCAGATGTGTCTAATGCCGTTAATTCTGCTTCCATTGTCGATCTCGTTAAGATCGTTTGCTTGCAAGACTTCCAGGAAACAGCGCCACCTCCAAGAGTAAACATATACCCAGTTGTGGCCTTCATCTCATCAGCATCAGAGATCCAATTCGCATCACTATACCCTTCAAGTACCGACGGGTATCCGGTATAGTGAAGTCCATAGTTCATAGTACCTTTCAGATAGCGCATAACTCTCTCAATAGCATGCCAATGTACATCACCCGGTTTGGAAACAAACCGGCTCAGTTTGCTCACAGCAAACGCGATGTCAGGCCTCGTTGCGCTCGCTAGGTACATCAGTGAACCAATGATTTGAGAGTATCTCAATTGATCTTTAGCCATGCCTTTGGACTTTCGAATCAATACGCTAGGATCATATGGTGTTTGAGATGGTGTGCAGTCCGAATATCCAAAACGAATCAACACCTTCTCAACGTAATGGGATTGCAGAAGTGTGATCCCACCCTCATTATCTCTCAGTAGCTTGATGTTCAAGATAACATCAGCCACACCAAGGTCTTTCATCTCAAAGTTCTGAGATAGAAACGATTTGACCTCCTCAATGACTTTGAGGTTTGTTCCGAATATCAGTATGTCATCAACATACAAGCACAGTATAACTCCTTCGCCCCCACCATGACGATAGTATACACATTTGTCAGCCTCATTAACAACGAAACCAACAGATGTCAGAGTTGTATTAAACTTATCATGCCATTGCTTAGGTGCTTGTTTCAGGCCATATAAAGATTTTATCAACCTACACACCTTTCTTTCCTGACCATCTATCACAAAGCCATCAGGCTGTTGCATGTAGATTTCCTCCTTTAGCTCTCCATTTAGAAAAGCCGTCTTAACATCCATCTGATGGACGAGAAGACCATGTGAGGCCGCCAACGAGAGTAATACTCGAATGGTGGTCAGTCTAGCCACAGGTGAATAAGTATCAAAGAAATCTTCCTCTTCTTGCTGGTCATAGCCCTTGGCCACAAGCCTAGCCTTGTACTTTTCAATCGTACCATCGGGCCTAAGCTTCTTTTTGAACACCCACTTACATCCCAGTGGTTTGCAACCATAGGGACGGTCAGTGATCTCCCATGTCGTTAGCCATGATGGAGTCCATCTCGCTACGGACCGCATCCTTCCAGTAGTCAGCTTCTGGAGAGGCATACGCTTCTGAAATAGAAGTGGGAGTATCATCCACGAGGTACACGAAGAAATCATCACCAAAGGTCTTTGCAGTCCTTTGTCTCTTGCCCCTACCAAGGGTTTCCTCGTCATCCTCCTCGGGATTTTCATCATGTGTTTGTTCATAATATTCCATAGGGATGGCAGGTTCAGGAGTCTCCTCAGATTCCTGTCTAGAAGTGCTTTGCATATCTCTCATAGGAAAAATATCCTCAAAGAATGTAGCATCCTTAGACTCCATAATTGTACCGATCTTCTGGTCAAGTACCTCAGATTTCACTACTAGAAATCTATAGCCAACGCTGTTCTTAGCGTAGCCCAAATTAATGCAGTCCACGGTCTTATGTCCAAGCTTACGCTTTTTGGGGATCGGCACGTTGACTTTCGCCAAACAGCCCCAAGTGCGCAAGTACGAGAGTGTCGTCCTTCTCTTTGCCCATTTCTCATAGGGAGTGATCTCACTATCCTTTGTCGGAACTTTATTCAGGACATGACATGCTGTCAATATAGCCTCCCCCCACCATGCCTTGGATAAACCCGATGTATCTAACATGGCGTTAACCAAATCAGTTAGAGTACGGTTTTTCCGCTCGGCAACCCCGTTTGACTGGGGTGAATAGGGAGGCGTCCTCTCATGAATAATGCCGTGTTCCGCACAGAAGGAATCAAACTCACTCGAGAAGTACTCTCCACCACGATCTGACCGGACTCGTTTAATTTTCTTTTCAAGTTGATTTTCAACTTCTGCCTTATAGATTTTAAAGTAGTGTAGAGCCTCATCTTTAGTATTTAACAGATACACATAGCAATATCTAGTGGAATCATCTATCAATGTCATGAAGTATCTCTTTCCACCTTTAGTCAACACACCATTCATCTCACAAAGATTAGAATGTATGAGTTCTAATGGTGCCAGGTGTCTCTCCTCCGCGGCCTTATGAGGCTTGCGAGGTTGCTTAGCTTGCACACATGAAAGGCACTTAGAACCTTTGGCTAAAGTGAAACTCGGGATTAAATCCAACTTGGCTAGCCGCGTCATAACACCAAAACTAATGTGACAAAGACGTGAATGCCAAACTTCAGATTCATTAACATTCGAATGAATATGGTTCACGACTTTATTACAAAAATCTGCGAGGGAAAGGCGGAACATCCCTCCGCTCTCATAACCTTTTCCAACAAAGAGTCCATATTTTGTAACAACTAATTTATTAGACTCGAAAACCAACTTAAACCCTTCTCTACATAGAAGGGAGCCACTAACGAGGTTCTTCTTGATGGCGGGGACATGATGCACGTTCTTCAGCTGCACGATCCTTCCCGAAGTAAACTTCAGATCGACCGTGCCAACACCATGAACAGAAGCACTCGCGCCATTCCCCATCAATACGGACCTGTGACCTGTGACATGGTAAGAAGTGAACAATGAAATGTCAGCACACACATGAACACCTGCACCTGTGTCCACCCACCAATCGTTGGGTTGAAACACTAAAAAAACAGTAAATAAATTACCGTACCCAGATGCACCATTCTCATTGTTGCCCACAATCATGTTGACAGACTTGGAGTCCTGTCCTGACTTCTTGTACTTGTTTGGGCACTTGTTGGCCCAATGTTCAACCGAACCACAAGTAAAGCAGCCCTCGTCCTTCTTGTTCTTCTTGAAGGTCTTCTTACCCTTCTTCTTAAAGTCGGTATTGTGTTGGACACCGTTCTTTCCCTTGGGCTTGTGGGAGTTGAAGTTCTTCTGGTTCACCATGTTGGCAACAGAAGTCCCTTCGGCCCCTTTTCCGTGCGAGTCTTTTGCCCTCGAATTCTGCTCAACACTCAGATGGCCAATGACATCCTCCACAGAGAATTCACGCCTCTGATGTTTCAGAGTGGTGGCAAAGTTCCTCCAGGAATTAGGGAGCTTAGCGATTATGCAGCCCGCGACAAACTTGCCCGGTAACTCGCACTTGAGAAGCTCAAGTTCCTTAACAATGCATATTATCTCATGAGCTTGCTCCAATACAGGACGGTTTTCAACCATCTTGTAATCGTGGAACTGCTCTATAATATACATCTCGCTCCCTGCATCGGCGGCCCCGAATTTAGATTCGAGCGCCTCCCACAAGTCCTTGGCGACATGCACATGTAAATATGCGTCGACCAGTTTATCTCCGATCACGCTAAGAACTACTCCGAGAAACACAACGGTAGCCTCCTTGAACGCCTTCTCCTGTTCAGGAGCAATCGTTCCCGTGGAGACACCGGTGACCCAGAACACGTTCATATCCGTGAGCCATAACGTGGTCTTAGTCTGCCAACGCTTGAAGTATGTACCGGTAAACTTATCCGGTTTCAGTGCAGCGGCAAAACCACTTGCCGAGAAATTCCTACACATAATAGGTTTTTGGATTGTTGAGTAAATAGGCAATTTCTCGATTAAATTAATCCATGAGTAAATCACTAGCATGGCATTGACTAAATTGATGATGTACTGACTCTGATCTAAACATGCACGTACTAAGCAAACAGTAGACAAATCTACACATACTGCTAGTACTGCTAATATGAAAATAATCAGGAGCGGGATAAACGAGTTATACCCTCCAGTAGGCCACGCAGAGGCCGCGGCTTTGGTGGCAGCAGCGGCGTCCTCGGCGACCTTCTTGTCGGCTTCAGCTTTCTCGGCGGCGGCACGGTCGGTGTCGGTGGACATGGTGATGATGAAGGCGATGCGGACGTAGAGGAAGTAGACGATCGGAAGCGAGCAGTCGCGTAATCGCTGCCCAAAAACCTATTCGCCCCTCACCCCGTACAGGAACCAGAAGGGCGTGGTTTCGGAGACCTGCTCTCCCGTCGATCGTGTACGTGGCGGACGGGATGGAGTCACCGGCGGCAGCAGCAGCAAAGGAACGACGGTGGGCGTGCGCGTGAGCAGATGTGATCTGTTCGTGGCGGCTAGGGTTAGGAGACACCGCATACTTATAGGCGCAGCCGCGTGGAGAGACGTGGGCTCGACCCACGTCCGAGTCCGTGACAGCCCACGATCCGACGTCTCAGATCGTGGCCCAGCTGTCAGAAAACTCTCCGTTAGTGACTGGCAAAAATAAGCGCGTAGTTGTGAGCTCGGCTCGGCTCAATCCCGCAACCCGCGGCGCGGCGCGGCGCGTCGCGTCGCGTCGCGTCGTGACGAGGCGTGGCGTGGCGAGGCGGGCGGCGGAGGAGGAGTGCGCGAGGGCCTCTTCTCTTCTCAAGCTCCAATAGCATGTAGAAGAGAAACCCTTATAAACCACTCCAACTCTCCTTCCACTTCCGGGGTGGGACTAAACTTCCCACCACACCTAGTGCCATATAACCCACATGGGCCCTTAGAGATTTTTCAGAAATTGCAATATGGGCCTAGAGCCCATCTCAGATTTCAGCATATTTCTCCCACCGAATCAGCGCGCCAATGGGACATTGCAATTGTATCACTTAAATTATAACATTGCTATCATCAGCGTTGAAAGGCATTTCCTTTCTGCTCGTCCGGAAAATATTTCTCTATAGTACAAAAGCCATTTAAAGAAGTAGTAGCTATAGGGCGTGATGCTGATGAGGGACTATTGTTGGCCACAATGGGTGAAGTGACTGACGAGCCTCGCGAGGAGCCAAGTGAACTTGACTGCAGAGACCTTCAGTTGTCCACTTGTAAAATCAAGGTACACTTGTGATTATTTGTTCTTTCATTTTTATATATTGTTGCATCAGAATCTATCTGACCTTACTATTCTTAAAGGAATAAACTATCTAAAATTTCTCCTTAATTTAGTATATTAAAACGCATAATGTAAACAGCTATATATGTCTTCGGCATTGCTTAACTTCTCCCTGTAAGGCTGTAACCTAACTCGGTCTTGCATTTTCATATACTAGGTTGGTATTGGAGGTCCCCTTATTAGTTCTGCTGATGGGAGTCTTGTTGGCATGAACTTTTATGATAATACCGACAAAACCCCTTTCCTGCCAAGGAGTAAAATTATGGATATCTTAAAAGGGGTTGATCTTCCATCGCAAAGGTATTCTCCTTTCTGGTTATGTCTCCATGGTAACTTAGTTATGCCATCTATGTTATGCAACGAGAACTTACATTCAAAACATATGTTGGACAACAGAGGATTGAGCTGTCCCGTGAACATGATGGATGAAGCAGCAGTGAAGAAAAATAGGTATTCTTCTACCTATTCTTTCTCAGGGCCAAGTGTTTAATTCTTGTGGCATCTACTTATTCAACTATGAGCTTACATCATGAATCTGCTTATAACTGGACAATAGGTGGCCCGTGCTCGAAGCATATTGGTATCATCCTCTATTCGATGAAGATTTGGATCCATATCCTGTCCTTGTTGGAAGGGTGCTCCAGTAGATATGATCGTGTTGTGGAAGTATTTAACACGGTCAATAGATATGGATCATGTGGTTTCAATGGTATAATAGGTGGCATGAGCCTTATGCACAACGGTGTCATCCTCTATTTGACGAGGATTGAGACTTACTGGTATCATCCTCTATTTGATGAGGGTTTACATCCATTTCTCCCTCGTGTTGAAAAGGTGCTCCAATAGATCTTTTTTTTAGAAAAAGAGGATGACCTCCGGCCTCTGCATCTGGGAGATGCATACGACCACTTTATTGATTATTCTCGAGGACCTTATAAAGTATTACAAACAATATATCTGAATCCATCATCTTGGCAACATATGTCGCTACTCCTATCCATATGATGAAGGGATACTAGATGGGCCACTACCCAACCCACTCACCTAAGCCTAACATCAAAAGCCGGAAGTCCCAGCCGAGCCACATACCGGGTCTGGGGCACAATCTGGTCAGACGCACTCGTGTGTCGTCGCCGCCATCTTCCAGAGGTCCGTCTTCAGATCATATTGAGGCTTCTACCTTGTCTGGCCACTCTACCATCGACGTCACTATGACGCCAGACAGCTACCTCCTCCTGCGCGAGTCCATCTCCGCGCATCGGACGCCGAGCCTCCACAGCGCCATGCCGCCGATCTCCGCCGCCATCAATGTGTGAGATGAAGTACCGCTCCACCATTCCCCTAGCCATCACTTGCTTCAAAACGATGCCCCCAGGAGGGAAAGCTATAAAACGCCATCATCTTCCGATCCGGAAGACCCAGATCTAGGGTTTCCCCCGGAGCAACCCGAGCCGGATGACGCAGACTGCAACGACGATGCCTCGACAAGGGAACAACATCTAAGACGCCGTCATCGTCCGCCATGACCGTAGTCGGCGCGATTTTCATCGGCAGTTGCTCCACCAGACGTGCGCCACCGACGTCGCTGGTCCCTTCAACTGGAGTAAACTCCAAAACGATGCCCTAAAGAGGGACTACGACGCAAAATCGCCGTCATCGCTCGATCCCAAGGAGATCTAAGGTTTCCCCCGGAGATGCCCGCGCTGTCAAGGATCAGACAAGGGTAGAATCCCGGCGGATCTGCCTAGCTGCCAACGAGTCGCACCCGCCACCGTGCCGACGGCAGACCAGCGATCAAGGCCCACGCTTGGACAAAGATCCGGCCGCGCCGCCGCGACCCGATCCGGTCACGCCGCCGCCGTCCCTGGCGACCGCGACGCACCAGATCGCGAGGCCTCCTGCCGCGGGGGAGCGAAGTTGCTGAGGCGCCGCCACCACCCGTCGTGGCGTCCGGCCCGCCGCCACGCTCCAGCCCGGGGGCGCCGGCCCGTGCCAGCCCCACGCGAGCAAGAGGGCCCGAGTCCCCGCCGCCCGCCGGCGACAACCAGGCTTCGCCTGGCTGCGCCCTTGGGCGGCGGCGAGGGAGGAGGAGGAGGAGTGGGGGAGGGCCGGCGGACGGGATCTGGGGGCCTCCCGGCCGCCCACGCGGGGGGCGACTCCAGGTGCTCCAATAGATGCGATCATGTTGTTGAAGAATATTGTTGTTCTCGTTCTGCTAACTTTGTTACGGTTAGAGTACGAAGTTCAAGTACTCATGTACAAAAGAGAAAATAAAAAGCACTACCGGCAAAAATAGGAATATGTGTCTATACACACAGCCTGTCGTTGAACTGCCATCCAAACCAGTTGTACGTATCATGTACTACCATCACTTATTGGTTGCACCCATAGTCATAAGCTTCCGCACTTTCGCATGGTGTAATAAGGATCATATACGGAACCATCCTATAGCTCGGTAGATAATCTGCAAAACATTGTGTACCACCGTCCTGGCAATTCCATAAAACCCAAAGCAATGCACTAGCTCCCACACGAATGTGTGCCTTGGTTTTGGGCTCTACCCCACCCAACGAGTTGCCAAACATATTTGATAAACTAGTAGGCGACGCGGGTTAGAAACCACATGAATCGTATGGCACAGTAACTTAGCAACTGGACAAGGAAAAAATGATGTATTGTTTTCTCCTTATCATACAGAACAACTTTGACCATTAATTTGCCCCCCTCCTAGGGCGACTCGGGCGGCCACAAACTTAGCCGCCGCCGCCACAAACTCCCTCCTCCCCTCCCTCCGCCGCCGCCGGAAGACGCCGCCGGGCTAAGCCCGGGGGCCGATGACGGTGGCGGGGGATCTCCTCTCTCACGCGTCTCCGGGGTGGGGCGGACCCCAAGGCGTGTGGTGGCGCGACCGATCTGGGATCTGCGGCGCGGCGGTGGGAGGCCGGCCCGTCCTCGGACGGCGACGGCTTGGCGCGGCGGAGGCCAGGATTGCGGGCGCTGGGGATGGCCCTTCGGGCGGCAGCGGCGGCTGCGGTTGGCGGCCGCCGGCTTGGCTACGGTGGCGTGCATGTTGTCTTCAGATCGGTGAAGGCGGCGTGGAGGGCCTGGTGGTCTCATCGGCGGCACCTCCGATCAGATCTGTTCTGACCGGTGCAGCCGGCGGTGGTGGTCATCTCTTCCGTCAGAGGTGGTCGGCCTGAGGCTGGGTGTTCGGATCTCGGGATCCATCATCTGGCACCAGCTGCGAGTCGGGGAGACGTAGTTGCCGGTGAAAACCGAGCCGACGACGGGCGATGGCGGCGTTCCACGTCGTTACCTTGATGAAGGCATCGGCATGTGACCTCCGTTGACCCACTCGTATTGCTCTGGGGGAAACCCTAGGATCCGGTGTTCCAGACCGGACGATGGTGGCACTGCGGTGTCGTTTCTCTCTTGGGAGCGTCGTTTTGTGGAGCAGCGCTGGAAGTCAGAGGCAGGAGGTGGAGCGGCTTCGTCTTGCACGGAGCTTCGGTGGAGATGTCAAGTCATGCCTGACCGACAGGTGCTACGCTTGGTCATGCCTGGTCGGTAGGTGCTACGCACGACAGATCCTCCAAGGGCTTTAAGCTGTGTCGGCTGGTGGTACGTGGCAGCATGGCACTGAGGTGTATTGGTGGCGATCGCGACGTGTACAGCTGTTTGCGCACAGGGAGGAGGTGCCGTTGGGCGCCGTGGTGGCGTCGACGATAGTTGGACCGAGCAAGGTTGATGCATCGGTACGGTTCTGAAGATGGAGCGGTGGCAGTTGGCGGCGGCGGCCTTTGAGAGCACGCCGGACCAGTGTGTGTCCCAGACCCGGCAAGTGGCTAGGTTGGGGTCTCGGGTCTTAGATGTTAGGCTTGGCTGCGATGTCTGTTTGGTATTAGGCTCAGGCTATCTGGGCCGCTTCATCAACTGGATAGGTGTAGCGACAGTTTGTTGCTTAGGCGGCAGCTTTAGTCTTACTGTTGTATGACTTTGTAAGGTCTTGTGAGAATAATTAATAAAGCCGGGGATTATCCTCTTTTTCTATTTTTTTTGACTAATTAAATATAAAGTATATATCATAAAAATCACATGATCGGAATCCTCTTTCGAATACAAATCCAAGAATATATATTGCTATTATGTATAAGCCATATTTTATTAATAATATAGTTGGTCAAAATTTGGCTAAAATGAGGGAGCAGAGATGACAAAATTACAATGATTGATAAGATGGTCTTATCTTAGATCTTGCATCTAATTAAAAGATGACAAAAAAAATGTATACAATGGGTCATTTCTTAGCCTTATCTTCATAACTAGTTATTCCTAAAAATATGGTGACATATATTGTGCTAAGATATTTTATTTTGTCTTATCTTAAATAAGAGAAGAGAAGCCTTTTTTTATGAGTTCTCTTTTCTTCACCTCATCATTTATCTTACATGGCACTCTTAAAATAGCACCGTTGTAGATGCCCTAATAACCGCAAACGGTGGGCTAATATGAGGGGAGGATCGGTCTCCCTGCCGTGATCCGTTCTTGCAATTATCCACGTATCGGGTCAAGCATGAGCAAAAGCCGCGACATCATAGTACGGACACCAGAGAAGTCCAGTAGAACGAATTGAAATCCTTGCAAAAAGCCAATTTATAACTAGACGACTGTTACCTTGTGGGTTGTAATAGGAATTAGTCTGTGATATAGTTTTTTTCCGTTTCGACCATACGTTTGACAACTTTTTGTTGACCGACTTATAAATAATAATTTACCAGGCAGGATAAAAAATCTGAAGATTTTTTTAGGGGCTTGCCAACACTCTATTGATTAATGTTTTTTTGCGGGGACTTTATTGATCAAAGTTGATGTTCATAGGGATATAAGCTGGGTCATGGAGATTAAGAAGATGGAAGGGAAAACTGAGATGCAACCATGCTGACTGGGAATTACCGGAAAGCTCGGTTTGGGAGGAGGCTAGGCCTGGACTGAGGTGGGCCGGCTGATGCTGGACCATTTAAGCATGCCCCAGGTCCAAGCCTAGAAAGAAAGAAAGAAAGAAAAATCTAAATTCTAACACAGCTAGCTAAAAAAGGTGCAGAAATGCAACAAACAGAGAATGTGCAGTACATGCGAAATGCAAGACAATGCATGCGCATGTCTCTTCCTGCTCACGATTCTGCTTTTGTTTTGCGAGATACTCATTTTTCTGCTGACGAATTGAAAAATCAACATCTGCAGCTCCATGTGCCACCCGAATTTCTTTAAACGAAAAGTGCACATAAATATCCCGCGCCTACTACGAGATCTGGGAAAAAGGAGGGCTCATCCGTGTAATCATCCAGCTTATCCAAAACAAGGACACACTGCTACAGACCAATGAAGATCAGCATGGGCATCATCTCTCCGACTCCCCCCCTAATGATTTACCCCTTGGCACCAACCAACTAATCATCTCTCTCTCTCTCTAAGCCTTCTCGATGCAGGGTTCCTGAAAAGCATCTTGTAGACAGATAATTTGCAACACGATGATCTATTGATGGAGTGCTGATGCACGCATATATATAATACAAGGGAAGGCCTCTACCTCAACTATACAAGACTAGGAGGTGGGCCACAACTCCAAATACACGTGCAATACAAAGTATATACTCAACACCCCCCGCAGTCGAAGCGTCGCCGGAGACACAAAGACTGGACTGAAACTCCTCGAAGACGGGAGTAGGCAATCCCTTAGTCATCACATCAGCAAACTGTTGCGTCGTCGGCACGTGGAGAACCCGAACACGTAAAAGGGCAACCTGCTCGCGCACGAAGTGAATATCAAGCTCAATATGCTTCGTCCGTCGATGGTGCACCGGGTTGGCGGAGAGGTAGACCGCGCTGACGTTATCGCAGTAGACAAGAGTGGCTTTGTGAATATCACAAAGCAACTCCTGGAGCAGCTGACGTATCCAAGAGCATTCGGCCACGGCATTGGCCACGGCGCGATACTCTGCCTCGGCGCTGGAACGGGAGACCGTGGGCTGCCGCTTCGATGACCAAGAGATAAACGAGGGCCCAAGGTAGACGCAGTAGCCTGACGTAGAGCGTCGCGTGTCGGGGCAGCCAGCCCAGTCGGTATCCGAGTAGGCCACGAGATCGATGGAAGCGGAGGCCGTCAGGGTGAGTCCAAGGACATAGTGCCGCGTATGTAACGGAGAATACGCTTCACCAGAGTCCAGTGAGAGTCACGTGGGGCGTGCATATGGAGGCACACCTGCTGAACAGCATACTGCAGGTCGGGGCGAGTGAGCGTCAAGTACTGTAAAGCACCGACGATAGAGCGACAAAACGCTTCATCGGACGTGAGAGACCCCTCCAGAGCAGAGACCTTTGCCTTCGTGTCGACGGGGGTGGGCGCCGGCTTGCAGTTAAGCATACCGGCACGCTCAAGAAGCTCGTGGGCGTACTTCTGCTGATGCGGAAAGAAACCGTCAGCCCGGCGGATCACCTCGATGCCGAGAAAATAGTGCAGGGGCCCCAAGTCCTTGAGGGCGAACTCATCACGAAGACGAGCAGTGAGCCACTGAAGGAGATCGGGGGCGGACGCCGTGAGGATGATGTCGTCGACGTAGAGCAGCAGATATGCAGTGTCAGCTCCCTGATGATACACAAAGAGTGAGGCATCGGAGCGAGTGGACCAAAAGCCAAGAGACTGCAGGAAGACTGTGATACGCTGGTACCAAGCACGAGGCGCCTGCTTCAACCCGTAAAGAGAGCGGGAGAGCAAGCACACGAAGTCGGGGTGCTCGGCGTCGACGAAACCAGTAGGCTGCTCACAGAACACATGCTTGGCGAGATGACCATGCAAGAAGGTGTTGGAAACGTCCAACTGATGCACAGGCCACACGCGCGAGACCGCCAGCGGAAGGACGGCATGGATCGTGCCCGGTTTCACAACCAGGGCGAAGGTGTCGGTGAAGTCCACGCCCGCGCGCTGCCGAGAACCACGAACCACCCATCCAGCCTTGTAGCGCTCGAGAGAACCGTCCGAGCGAGTCTTGTGGCGAAACACCCACTTGCCAGAGATGATGTTGGCACGGAGGGGTCACGGAACAAGCTGACAGGTGCGGTTGCGCTATAGGGCGCCGAACTCCTCCTGCATCGCAGCCAGCCATGGGGATCCCGAAGGGCGGCACGAGCGGAGGTGGGGATGGGTGATGGCGTCGAAGTCGAGGCAGCGCACACATACTCGTCGAAGGAGTAGCGCGTGCTCGGCCAATGCACACCTGCACGGGCATGGGTGACCGGGCCGGCAAGGGCGGCGGGCACCGCGGCAGCGGGGGCCACGGCCACAACGGGGGCGCCCACAGTGGCGGGGGCCGCGGTGTCAGGGGCAGGGCCCGCGACAGAAGTCGAAGTCGAGCCCGCTGCAGGAGTGGCGGCGCCGGCCCGGGGGACAGGCGGGGTGCCTACTGGCTCGACCTCATGGGAGGGAGCCAGGGACCCGAGGGCCCGATCGAACTCAACCTTGGGTGAGGGAGTCGAGAACCCGGGAGGGGGCGGCGGAAGGCGTCGAGCCGGGGTGGCCGCCGGGGGGGGGGCACCACGCATCGCGCCAGGTAGGTGGCACGGGGGCCGGAGGCGAAGGAGCCACGGCCGGAGGAACCTGAAAAAAAGGGAACACCGTCTCGACGAAGTACACGTGCCTCGAGGTGTACACACGATGAGTGACAGGATCATAGCACTGGTAACCTTTGGTGTTGGGAGGGTAGCCAAGGAAAATGCATGGGACGGAACGGGGTGCAAGTTTGTGTGGCGTGGTGGACGCGGTGCTAGGGTAACAGAGACACCCAAAGATGCGAAGACCATCATAGGACGGTGGTGTACCGAAAAGAAGGTGGCGAGGAGCTTAGTTTCACCGAGGACGACACAGACGAATGTTGACTAAGAGAGAGGCGGTGGCGAGGGCATCGGGCCAGAACCGAGCGGGCACGTTAGCGTGAAAAAGCAACGTGCAAACGCAGTCATTAAGAGTGCGGAGAATGCGCTCGACGCGGCCGTTCTGTTGTGAAGTGTAGGGGCAAGTCAGACGGAAGGTGGTGCCGTGAGAGGCGAGAAGTGAGCGAAGAGCGACGTTGTCAAACTCTTTTCTGTTGTCGGTTTGGAGTGCAAGTATGGGGCGACCGAACTGAGTGATGACATAGAAATAAAAGACGGTGAGTGTGGCTAAAGCATCGGATTTACGACGAAGAGGAAAAGTCCACACATAATGAGAATAATCATCTAAAATCATCAAATAGTATAGATAGCTCGTGTTACTCGCAACGGGAGACGTCAAAACATCACTATGAATCAACTGGAATAGAAAAGTGGAAACTGAAGTAGACGCACTAAAGGGAAAACGAACATGCTTGCCCAAACGACAAGCCTCACAAGTATGCTCGTCGAGCTTAGTACATGAGAAAGAAAAACTCCTAAAAATCTGACGCAAAATGGCGGGGTTGGGGTGGCCCAAGCGAGCATGCCAAAGATCGACGCCGGTGGAGAGGGTGACGGGTGTGGAAGTGGAGGCGCTGGCGTGCACGGGGTAAAGCTTGTCAGGGCTATCACATCGGTGAAGCATCATCTGGGTACGGGCGTCCTTCATAGAAAAACCAACACCGTCAAATTCCACAGTAAGAGGATTCTCACGAGTAAGACAACAAACGGAGACTAAGTTAGTGACTAAATTAGGTGAAACGAGAACATTAGACATAGTGATATGTGTAGAATTAGAAGGAAAACTAGTGCTACCGACATGGGTGATGGGTAAAGAGGAACCGTTGCCAAGGGTGATACGAGTAGGGGTGTGAATTGGAGTGGAGGAGGAAAGGTTACTGGAATGGGCTGTCATGTGCGCAGTAGCACCCGAGTCCATGTACCAGTCACCTCCGCCACCATAGTTGCTCGGTGATGGCGCCGAGTGGAGGACGACCAGGAGGGCAGGGTCCCACGGTGCAGGTGCCAACGGCAGCTAGCCCCCATAGGGCGGCGCCTGGGCGGGCGCGCCATAGCCACCGAGGGGTGGCGGCACGAGCGGGGCACCGTAGGGCTGATAGGGGGCGGCGACGAATGCCTGGTGGCCCGCTGGATGGGGGCCAAGGAGACCCGGTGCAGGAGCCTGCGGGACGGGCATGTGATAGGCGTAGACGACGCCCGTCCACGGGTTCGGCCTAGCGGCCCACGGTGGAGGCGACTACTAGACGTGGGGTGCCCCCCCCCCCGCGCGCCCTGTGCCTGCTGCTGCTGCGGCTGCTGATGGCGGCGGCCCCC
>NC_057806.1:47076461-47079771 GCF_018294505.1 Triticum aestivum | reverse complement strand
GCTGGCGGGGGGCGGGCGGTACCGGCGGCGAGAGCGGTGTGCTGGACCCGCTGCTTCAGCTTCATCATCCGACGCTCCTCAAGTTTGAGGTACGCGACGACGCGCTGGAAAGTGGGTTGCGACAGCAGGGTGAGGTTGGACGCCGTGTTGTCGAAGTTCTCATTGAGCCCGGCGGTGAGGATGCTCATCATGAGGTCGTCAGAGACCTTAGCGCCGATATCGCGAAGCTCGTCGGCGAGCATCTTGAGCCTCATGCAGTACTCGTCGATGGTGGAGTTGTCCTGGTGACAGCCGAAGAACTCCTGCTGCAAGAAAACAAGGCGCTGGAGTTTGTTGTAGGTGAATAGCGCGTTGATCTTGGTCCACACGGTGCAGGCGCCATCGTCCTCGGCGACGACCATGTGGAAGATGTGCTTCGAGACCGTCTGGTAGAACCAACGGATGATCGTGGCCTCGATGGCGGACCACTCCGGGTCGTCGCGCATGTACGCGATGTCCACGAAATCGTCGATATGCTCGGTGAGATAGTACTCGCGGAAGACAAGATTGAAGTAGGTCTTCCACGCGTAGTACAACGTGTTGAAGCTATCAGTATGGATAGGGACCCGAGCCTCTATATTGAGGTCACGGATGACGGCGGCGGAGGGCTAGGGGCCAGCAAATGGGTTGGATGAGTGCGTAGTTGAGGAGCTGGGGGAGGATGGCCACGACATGACGGCGACGTGCGGGTGCGAAGGGGCGGCTAGGGTTATGTTTTGGGGAAGTAGGGAGGAGGCGGCAGCTGCGGCCAGTGTGCGGCTGCGGAACAACGATGCGGCCTGCGGGCGGCTCGGCTGGGAGGCGATGGGTGAGGCACGCGGCAGGGAGCAACGCAGCACGCGGGGCAGCGTAGGCAGCATAGCGCGCGGGGCAGCTTAGCGCGAGGGCGTGTGGGACAGCGGAAGACAAGCACGAGCGGCGGCTGCGCAGGGTAGGAGGGAGAGGGGCGCGGCCGCGGCAGGTGCGGTGGTGGAGGCGCAGCGACGGCGGCGGCGGCTGACCCTAGGGTTAGACCGAAGAGGATGATACCATGTAGACAGATAATTTGCAATACGATAATCTATTGATAGGGTGCTGGTGCACACATATATATAATACAAGGGAAGGCCTCTATCTCAACTATACAAGACTAGGAGGTGGGCCACAACTCCAAATACACGTGCAATTCAAAATATATACTCAACACCTCTATCTGCATTGATCGCCAACAGTCGGGTTGTATCCGCGACATTTGGCTCTCTCAGGTACTCAGGGCCAAACACTGCCACCCTGGCCTTGCCAAACTTATACATGGATGCGAGACATGTGGACTCACTCATGTAGACGTACTCATCCACAAGATCATCCGGGAATTCCGTATGCAAGTATACGAATAGCTGCAGCGCCTTTCTGATAAGAGGAGAAGCCAACCTTTTCAAGGGCATGCTCCTTGCACTCAAAGTAATCATCATATGCTACCACTCCCTCCTGGAGACGATTGAACACATGTCTCGCCATCCGGAAGTGGTGCCGAGAAGGATGGGGTTTGAATAGCGGGGACGTGCACTGAAAGTAGTCGACAAAGAGTAGGCAATGGCCGCTCTCTTTGTTGCGATTCAACACCGGAACATGGCCCGGGATTGATCATGTGAACCTCGGCTGCTGCCTAGCAATGTGGTCATTGACAGCCAAAGATACAACCACAAGTTCATCATCGTCTGATGAACAAATGAAGTTGTTGAAAAAATATT
This sequence comes from Triticum aestivum, assembly GCF_018294505.1. NCBI lineage: Eukaryota > Viridiplantae > Streptophyta > Magnoliopsida > Poales > Poaceae > Triticum > Triticum aestivum. The sequence goes on along the minus strand of NC_057806.1, from coordinate 47,078,002 downwards.
TATGCCCACTATCCATTGTATCATGCGAGCAAAGCGTCAAACACCTTACGGTTGTGATGGAGATGCGGCCGGTGAAGAGCACCTACGCCCTAGTACAGGCAGTAGGCCTATCGAAGCGGAGACGAGGGCGGCAGACGGCCTTGGAGCGCTAGGCGAATGGTATTGGAGGTGATGGACGACGCCGGCGGCCGTGGTTTTTCTAGCACCGGCAGCAACGAGAAGAGGGCACAAACGCCGGCAAGTTAACGGCTCGTTCTGATGGCAGTTGGTCCTCATGTGAGCGGTGATAGTGGCGCGTCGACCGCTCGTTCTGATAGCAGTTGTAGTCACAGTGGTCTCAAAATTTTGATGTAATTCTTATTATGTTTGAGAAGCTTTGTACTCGCGGTAAATTTTAATAGTAATAGATATGATCTTTTGCAAGAGAAAAATATCAATCAAGATATATAAAAAATTGAAGACTGAAGCGAAAACTGAGATGCAACCTGCTTGAGAATCTGGTTCTAAATAAAAATAAACCGCTTGAGTATTTGCCCGAAAGCTCGGTTAGGCCTCGACTGAGGTGGGCCTACTGTTGTTGCTGGGTCATTTGATGAGGCCGCCGATTTTGCCAGTGCCCCAGGTCCAGCCTGAAAAAGACTTCTAAAAACAAACTAGCTCCTAATTTTGCTCCCAAAAAAAACTAGCTGCTGATTTATTTATTTATTTATTTTGCAGAAACGCAACAAACGGAATGTACACGCGAGATGCAAAACAATGCATGCGCATGTTTCTTCCTGCTCATGAAAAATCAACATCCGCAGCTCCATGTGCCATCAGAATTTGTTTAAACGAAAAGTGCACATGAATATCTTTGCACCCATTACGAGATCTGCAAAAAAGCAGGGCTGATCCGTGTAATCATCCAGCTTATCCAAACCAAAACACACACTGCTACTCCCTCCGTTCGAAAATACTTGTCTTAAAAATGGTTGTATCTTACAAACCAACGAAGATCAACACGGGCATCATCTCTCTCACCCTCTCTAATGATTTTCCCCTTTGACACCAACCAACTAATCATCTCTCCGCCTCTCTCTAATGATAAATGATTGACCACCCACCCACCCAGCCAAGGCGACCACTGACTCGCCATTTTCTTTGGTTGGCCTGGCCTGTGGCGCATGAGACGCGGGGTGGTGAACGCCCCTGTTGGTTGATGCCAAAACGGCCAGCGGAGGAGGGGTCACTGGCTGGCAGGTGGGCCCGGGAGGGGGTCGCGCACCTTTGCTGTTGTTGCTGCTGCTGGGCAGACCCGTCGCCTGCCATTGGAACAGTTGGCAGTTACTGTTGCCGGATGCCAGCCATGGTGATGGTGTCGTGCATGGACGTTATTGAGATTTCGGTGGATCGGGTGACGCCATGCACGCAATGCATGGATGCATGAACCTGGCTTTGGGGGACGCTGAATAGTCACGAGGCAGGCCCCGCGTCGCTCCCAGGAGGGGCAACTCCCGCGAAACCCTAGCGCAGACGCCACCCATCCCCCCTCTGATCCTGCT
>NC_057806.1:47027916-47076234 GCF_018294505.1 Triticum aestivum | reverse complement strand
GGCTGACGGCGGTGGAGGGTCCTCATCCTCCGCACGCGGCTGATGGCGGTGGGGTCCTCATCCTTTTATCGCGTTGCGGGGTCTCCGGTTGGAGATTCACGGCGGCCCTGGACGGCGTGGTTCGCTTGGAGGAAATGGGCGCCGGCGCGGCGGCCACGCATTTCTCCGGCGACCTCGGCTGCCGCGAGGGCGGCACGGCGTTTGGTTCGGGGGGCTCGATGAGGCTCAGCTACTCATCTCCGCGAGGTGCGGGTGGTGGTAGCGGTGCTCGCTGAGATCTCTGGTCTACTGTTGGAGCCGGGGGTTGGCGCGGTCCTTGGGGTTCTTTTTGCTCTAAGATGGTGTTCTGCCGGTTGCCGGCCTTCATGGATCTGGCCGTTGACGAGTTCTGAAATGCCCCGCCGGAGATCTTCATCAGATGGGATTCGGTCGTGTGACGCGAAGCTTCGTTGTTTGCTGACATTATGATACATGTCAGTATTTTCGATTTCCATGATGAAGACAATGGCGGAGAACGTCATGGTGGCTGAGATTAGGGCCGTGTAATGGCGGATCAAGTCTTCGTGGCGATGGGAACTTTGCTTGGCGATTCGTGACTCTTAGCAGTGGCATTGGCAAGTGGGGACGACAGCACAGGCAGAGTACAAAGTCTTATATATCAGGAAACCGAAGGTCTGGCCTTAATTGGTTGTGCCTAACAGTGCCTTAATTGGTTTTGGGAGCGTGGATCTTCTACAGGGTGAAAATGTAAAATTAGAAGACCGGATCTAGTCGAATCCACCGGAAACAAACGTCGACCGAATCACACGCGATCCATCGGAGACAAACCTCCACACGCCTTCCGAAGACGCTTGAAATGTCATCGGGACGAGGGCTAGGCTGGGAGGACCTTATTTCATTTTCAAGAAGCAGCTGTCGTCTCGTATTCTTGAACATGACACAAATCCTAACAAAACTAAAAAAACAGAAAATGGAGCCCTCACGTTGGCAAAGACCGGGATCCACCGTGCCTCCATGGTCCAAGGACCATAGGAGACGAGGCGAACCGACGACGACACCGACAAGAGGCAGGAAAACCCTAGATGAGAGTTCGCACGATGTCACCCACACTCCTAATTGGAATAATCGAATAAGGTGGTACTAACAAGTCAGAGAACCACGAACCAACATGTGGTTGCATGGTTAGAGGGGCAGTGGTATCTTCAACCCACCAGGGTTCAGGTCCTGACAACGATGCGCCTACGGTGACCTCGTAAATCTCAAGATGATATGCCGGCTCAGTCTTTCGAAGGTGCTCATAAAGATAGGGTATGTGTGTTTATAGGGGTGATTGTATGTGTTAAAAAAAACAAGTGAGAGAACCAAAGTGTGTGAACAAGTGCAAGCGCATCGGTAAAAAAAAGTACAAGCCGTTTCGTACACCTTGTCGATGGGTGCCACAGTGCCCTCCGGCCGTACGCGCTGGGAAAGTCGGGGCTCGCCACAGTGTCACAAACGTCGTCCTATGCGGTGTTGATCCGACCGACCGATGATGCATGTGCGCGTGCGCTGTTGAGAGGAAGAAACGGACACGGGAGGCGGCAGCATGTACGTACGTACTACAGCATCATGTGTTGAGCTGTTGCTGCTGGCGGGCGGGCAGTCAGCCTTGCACGTAGTAGTGGTAGTAGTACATCCGGTTGAATGTTTGGGTCCGGGTCCAAGCGCCGGTGGCCGCTGCCCCGTCAGATCAGGTGGGTAGGTTTCCATGACAGACGTACCGGACGAGCACTGCCGCCGAGTGCTGAGCCGAGACACGACACGTGACAGGCGGACGGCCGCGAGCAGGCACGGCGCGAACCCGATCCCGTCCGTCCGTCCGTCCGTGCCGCCGCCGTACGCGTGTGCTGCGGAAGCTTTTGAACGCGACCAAGAGGAATTCATCCACCGAGTTGATCTCCCGTACGAGTTGGCTGGCACGAATAAAACATTAACCCACTTTACACGTGACAGGTTCGGCATAACATCATACTATGTAAAAACGATATGCACTCGCGAATCAACCTGTGGTTGAGTTGGTTAGGTGGACAGTGGTATCCCCAACCCACCAGAGTTCAAATCCTGGTGCTCGCATTATTCCTGGATTTATTTCAGGATTTCCGGCGATGCGCTTTCAGTGGGAGGAGACGTTCCCGTCGACGACGAGGCGACTACGGTGGCTTCGTAAATCTCAAGATGATATGCCGGCTCGGTCTCTCAGAGGTGCTCATAGGGGTAGGGTGTGCGTGTGTGCGTTCATAGGGATGAGTGTATGCGCGTGTATATGAGCGCTTGTGTCTGTACTGATGCTAAAAAAAAAACGATATGCACTCGTTGGTACTTGGTACCCTCCTATTACCTAATGATATGTGATATAAAACTGATATACATTATCTGAAGCTGATTCGTAAGAAGATTACCTGCTGGTTTCGCCAGATCTGGCTGCTTCTGCATCGTCTCCGCCATTTGATTCTACAACCACTGGGGATTTGAGGTTAAGGTCGAGGTTGGTAGGACGAGGGTATGGCCGTAGGGAAGAGGGGGCGGGCGCCGGTACCAAGCCTTTCTGGAATGGACAAATTTCAGGAGGACCGGCGAGTGTGGCCCTGTGGAGAGGGAGGAGACGACCTCTTTCGAGGGAGGATGGGTGGGGCTCGAATGGACAAATTCCACCGTGCCTAATCCTAAAAGCGAGAACCAAAACACTTAACTTTTATATAGACACGCATGACACGTTTATTACATATGCGCACGCAAACAACAAAGGACACATCACATAGGCGTCGATGACCTGCCACGCCTAATTGGCAGGCAGCACAGCCGAGGGCATGACATGCCAAATTGGCAGGCGGCACGGTCGACAGCCTGACATGCCAAGTTGACAGGCGGATGGAGGAATTTTTTTTTGAGAGTACACAATCGCGTACCTTAGCTTTATAGAAGGCAGAAATATGTACAAGAAGGCTGTCGGGTGGAGGAATTACCGTGCCTAATTGGCTAGCGGCACTGCCGATGTACCGCCACACCAAATAGACAGGCATTCTGATTATTTTGAAACGCCAAACCCTAAGGCGAATCATAGGTGGAACACGCCAAACAGATAGTCGTGTTCAGTTCTCATCATTGACGCATATCACCTAGAAGTTTTAGGTGTATATCCGATTACTCAAGTAGGACAGCGAATGTACTGATGCGAGGATGCTCGATGTTGCAAGAAGGCTAGATATTCTAGTGGGAATTGTGCCCTTTCATCCGGCGCGTCCTACCGACGCCACCCTGCGGGCGTGACCGACAACCGTGGACCATGACTGGTCAAAGCCACCTTAGAGGGCGGCGTGTCAATGTGCAAGCGAGAGAGTGTGAGACGCTTATCAATCAAACGCGAAAGGGGGTTAGTGCATCTCCAACGACAACCCGCAAAAATCCTCCCGCGTCTGTTCGCGGATAAGGAGGACCAGTTCGCGGACATGGATGTGGGAGGACGCCATCCAAGCAAAGCCGCATACATTCGACCTTTCGGGTTTTTTCCTAGTCCGCATGATCAAGTAGCCTCATGCAAAGGATACATACGTTCAAATAGCCGCATGCAACAAAAGTTCAAATATTACATCTCAATATTGTTGTCCCCTTTCACCGCTCACCCATGCTCAATCAGATTTTTCCTCGACTGCTCGTGAGTTGATCGATGCCGAATTTGTTGATGCATTTGAATAAACTCCTCAAATGTGGCTGGATTCTGGTCTGGAAGTTGGATAGGATCACTCATGTTCTCCAACTTCCAGAGTTGTTGCAGCATCGTCACGCTCATCCTCGACGATCATGTTATGCATGATCACATAACATGTCATCACCTCCCACAAGGTCTCCGGGTTCCATTGTTTTGCAGGTCCACAGACAACTGCAAATCAGGCCTGCATAACTCCAAATGCTTTCTCGGCATCCTTTCTAGTGAGCCTTTTTTATGGCCAACTGGGTTTGAGATGGTGCTGATAAAGATAGCCCATGGAGGCTAGATACCATCAATCAGATAGTAGCCCATATTGTACTCATGTCCATTGACAATATAGTGGCAAGGAGGAGCTTCTCCTTTAATCAGCCTCCCAAACAACGACAATCGTTGCAGCACATTGATGTCATTATGAGACCCGGGCATGCCAAAGGAAGCGTGCCAAATCCAAAGATCCTATGATGCAACTGCTTCAAGAATGATGGTGGGCTTGTTAACATGACCATGATATTGCCCTTGTAAAACCTTCGGGCAGTTCTTCCATTTCCAATGCATGCAGTCAAGAGATCAAAGCAAACATGGCCACCCTCTTACTTCTGAGATTGCCAGGAGCCTGTCCGTGTCTGCCACAGTTGGTTCTCTCAGGTGCCGAGGTCCGGACACCTCGACCACGGCAGTTGCAAACCTGACCATGGCATCTCCGCATGTGCTCTCAGACATCCGTAGGTACTCATCCCACGAATTAGCGCTTGTACCATATGCAAGCATCCGGAGTGCGGCCATGCACTTCTGGTAATCAGAGAAGCCAATCGTTCCCATGGCATCCTTCTTCAGGATGAAGTAGTCATCGTAGGACCGGACGCCATGATACAAACGATCGAAGACAGTCTTGCGCATCCGAAAACACCGGCGAAAATGGTCAGCGAATAGTGCATTAGGGGCAAAGTAGTCGACCATCAGTGTCAAATGCCTGCGCGCGTTGTTGTTGTTGAGCACTGAATGACCCTTGATCCAGCCCTTGAAATTGAGAACATGCTCCTCCGCATGCTCCACGTCTTCAAGGATCGCCTGCATCATCATCGTCGCATCGGAGTACTCCTCCTCGTTCGACGAGCCGTCGGACGATTCAACATACTACTCGTATATGTACTCAAGAAGGGACAACTGTAAAGCTCCGGCGATTCATCGAACAGTTGCTGGGCATGATAGAGGATGGTACCTGGCGGGACGGTCGGAGGATAGGGGGTTGAACCGAGAAAGGGCCCTGCTAGATCGCCGAAGGTGATGGAGATGCAGATTTCCGGCATGAGTGTGGCGTGGTGGCCGGGGTGGTGGAGCGGCGGCGACGCAAGAGAGAAAGAAAGGAAGGAGAGAAAAAGGGAGGATGGAGTCGCGGGGTTGTGGAAGGGTTTTGGATGGGCCTAGTGTGTCCGATTCGTACGTTTCACGTGTCCAGACTTCCGCAAAACTCCCTCAGTTTTGTCTTCATTTTTGCGGGAGGAATCACCTCCGGACCGCCTTGCGGACCGGTACAGACCCGCTTTGGATGGCTTCAGCGATCCGAACGATTGCGGAAGATTTACGGTCCATCTTGAAGATGCCAACGAAATAAGTTGGTCAGTGGGCGACAAAAAACCCTCCAGAGGTCATTTAGTAAAAATAATACTGTACCATGTTGAGCTGTTGTTGGCACTTGGCAGTGAGCCTTGCACGTAGTAGTACATCCGGTTGAATGTTTGGATCCAGGTCCAAGCACCGGTGGCCGCTGCTCCGTCAGATCAGGTGGGTGACAAACGTACCGGAGCACCGAGCCGAGACATGACACATGACAGGCGGACGGCATGCATGCATGCACGAAGCACGGCGCGGACCGATCCCGTCCGTCCGTGCCAGCCGGCGCCGGTGCCGCCGCCGTACGCGCGTGCTCCGGTAACTTGTGAACGCGAGGAGTTCATCCATCCATCCATCCATTGATTGATCGATGAATCATTGCGTTGCAGCTAGGAGTAGTATTGTTGCAGTCATGGCGCCGACGGGCAGCTTTACTTACTCATCGACCAATCAATGGATTGCGCTGCATGGCGACGACGGTCTCGACCGACCCGGCTAGCCGGAGGCCCATGGCACATGCCGCTATGATCGATCTGAACTGGACCCCCACCACTAACGCAAGTGCAGTGCAGATGGATCCATCGCCGGCCGGGCGGGGCCGCCGCGCACCACGACCGGTCTCCTCCCCGACTCACTTCCATCCTTTCCCTCAGTTCCCTCCCTCTCTCCGGCGACGTCGCCATCCGCCGCACCAGGGTACGGTGAGGTGGTTTGGAAGAAGCCCGTGCGTGCTAGACTCGTGCAAGTGCAAGTGGTTCCTGTCACGCGCGGCCTGGAAAGGAGCAACGCGTGCCTCGTACTTTGCTCAAACCCCAGCGGAAGCGTACGCACCAGAACTCAACTTTTCAGTTTCCACTTTCTCAGCACCACAGACAAACAAACAAGCCGGCAACGGAACACGACGCGTACGCTGTCTTCAACATAACCTCATCATCATCATCATCACAACCACCATCAGTACTTTCTCACGCACTAGAAAAAGTATAGAAGAACTCGCCGGATCACTGCTACCTCGCATGTGGAGTATTTACATCCCAGATTCAAGGTACTACTTGTCCTCACGCAAGAGATTCAGGCGTACTCCGTCAGATTCAAGCTTAATTTTCGAACAAAAATACCTAATTAAGCGTCGTCATCCAAAAACAGCAGGATTAATACGGCTCGTCCGAGCTCATCAATGGCGGTGTGGTGGTGGTGGTGTATGTTCCATGATGATGGTGATGATGATTCTCCCGAGGAGGACAGACGGACACGGACGTTAATGCGAGGAGGATGGCGGCGGCGGTGGTGCGGCGGCCTCCTTCTTGGCCACCTTGCCCTGCTTCTTGGCGGCGGCGTGGGCGGCGGCGGCGGTGGACGCGGACGACGGGGAGAAGAGCCGGTCGATGCCGAACACGGACACGGACTTGCGGCAGACGGGCACGTTCAGCACCGGCGTCACGCGCACGTGCGCCGAGTAGGACCGCTCCATGCCGCTGCCGCCGGACCCGGACCGGTGGCGCCGCCCGCCCGCCAGGCTGCTCGGGCTGCTGGAGCTGCGGCCCAGCCCGTTGAACACCACCTTGCCGGCCGCGTTCAGGCGCGGGCTGTCGGCGGCCACGGCGGAGGGGGGAGGCGGAGGAGGCGGGGGCGGCGCCGTGAGCCGGATCTTGGGCGGGAGCTGGTGCTGCGACGTGCTGACGGGAGGCGCCGCGGTCGGCGATGGAGTTGGGGCCGATGCGGGTGCCGGCGCGGGCTCGTTGGGGTCGCGGAGGAGCGGGAGGCTCAGCGACGGCTCCTGCTCGGGCGGCTTCGGCCCGCGGCGGAGGAGGCGGCGGAGCGGCTGCTTGGTCTCCGTGGACGACGAGGAGGAGGAAGACGAGGACGCCTGCTGCTTCCGCATCCGGAGCAGGTCCCTCCACCTCCTGGCCGGGACCTTGGGCTCCTCCGCCGCCTGCTCCGCCTCCACCGCCGCATCCTTCGTCTCCTCCTCCGGCCTCGGCGTCTCGGGCTGCTGCTGCTGCTGCGCTGTCGCCGCCGGGGCCAGCGGAGGCCGCGTGGCCACCGCCACCTCTGCCGAACAACCACTCGAAGACGGGAGGCGGAGCGGCACGAGCTTGCCCCCGGAGAAGAGCTCGTCGGCGGGGAGCATGGTGGACACGGGGGAGCAGCCGGCGAGCAGGAACTCGAAGTCGTTGCTGGCCTTGCCCGTTCCCGCACCCCCCGCGGCGGCGCACCCGGCGGCGTCCTCGAGGCTGAAGGAGACGCGCGGGCCGAGCCACTGCATGGCGGCGGACGGCGGGGGCGGGGGCGGGGGCGGCGGCGGCGGCGGGGCCGGGGGGCGCGACGCCGCGGCGGAGGCCATGGATCGGGTCGAGGCGCGGGACGCGGTGCCCCGTTCGCTCCTCGAGGCGGCGGCCGGCGCGCGTGCGTCGGGATGGGAGCCGCGGGCGAGTTGTCTTCTCTTCTTGTTGGTTGGGCTTGGCGGAGGAAGGGCGCGGAAGGGAACAAAATAGAGGAGTTGAGGAGGGTGGCAGAGTAGAGTATGGCAGTGGTAGCTGTGCGTGCGTGAGGCGTGTCTTGGGAAAGGCGATGTGGCGCAGTCGCCGTCTTGATTAGAGTTGTTTTCGTTGGGGGCCGTGCGGTGGACTTGTGGTTGGGTGTGCCATATGAATGTGTGGACTTGTTTGCTTGCTGGTTGATCAATCGTCAAATTTTCTTTCTGAATGCTGGTAGGAGGGCTACCGCCAAATTCATTGATCAGCAGGGGAGGGTGCATCAAGTGAGTGCGCTGCAAAATGGCAAAGCACCCGAAGAAATGGATGCAAAAACGGGGAAAAAAGGATTGCGGCAACCACTCAGCCAGCGTCAAAGGGGATCCCCGCTCCGGCCATGTTCCACATACGTATTTCACCATGAACATGCCATCATCCAGCGCCGCATGCTGAAAAATGCGTCTGTTGCGTTCGTCCCAAATTTCCTAGCATTATTAAGAAAGTTTTGATTGTCTGCATGAGGTTCAATCAGGCCCACACGAAAAGGAAACAGACTGTTTGGTTGGCTGTATACACTGTTGGACCTGTATAGCACGGAACTTAAAGTATCACTAGGTCTGCTTCGCTGAAAACGCTCAGATCGACAGTTTCTTGCGAGCTGGCCGAGGCGAGCGCAAGCGAGCGGGCTCTTGCACAGGTGGAGACGGGAGGGATGCGAGGTGATTACTTGAGGTCTTCTTCAACCTCCTCTAGTAAGCTTCTCTTCAATCTCCTCTTCTCCTTGTCCCTCTGATCTACATAACGGTGCTTCGATTCGAGGTAATCTCTACACGAAAAAGATGCACCTTGATGCTACGGTTCCATTCAGGCAATCGGTTTGTAGTTTCTCGGCTGGAAGTTCTTTATTTCGTGTTTCCGTTTGGAGCTATTCTGGACAAATTTTGTCAAATTCGTCGCGCACGATCGATTGTTTGAAATTTTCTTTAACCAGCAGCCTAATCTCGCAGTTTCACACAAAATTCGTGTTGTAAGTTTTTGGTTTCGACGATCGTAGCTTCATCTCTCCTTGAACAGCAGTCTAGTGCACTCACGCCACCATGTCGAGCTCCTCTGTCCTCTGCTCAGAGCCCTCCTATTCGTCCCTCTCGACGCCGACGCCCTTCCCCTTGATCTCCTTGCCCGCGTCCTAGTACACTAGAGTCGTTTCCGGCGTCGCTCATCTCGGCCTACTCTCTGTCGTCCTCCTACCGCACTGACGCTGCAATGGCGCGCACACTGCTTTCTTGTGTCCTCTGCCTCCGTACACACTGCACTTCGCCGCGCCACCAACGGGATCAATCATCTCAGCCATGTTCCACATACGTATTTCACCGTGAACATGCCATCATCCAACGCCGTATGCTGGAAAATGTGTCTGTTACGTTCATCCCAAATTTCCCAGGACATTAAGGGCGTTTTGGTTGCGTGCATGAGGCTCAGCCAGGCCCGCACGGAAAGGAAATAGGCTGTTTGGTTGGTTGTATATACTGTTCGGCATGTATAGCACAGAACTTAAAGCACCTCTAGATCTGCCTCACTTAAAACGTTCAGATCAATAGTTTCTTGCGAGCCAGGCCGAGGCGAGCGCAAGCGAGCGGACTCTTGCACAAGTGGGGACGCGAGGGATGCGAGGTGATTACATGAGGTCTTCTTCAACCTCTAGTAAGCTTCTCTCGAATCTCCACTCTTTCTTGTCCCTCTGATCTACACAACTGTGCTTCGATTCGAGGTAAGCTCTACACGTAAAAGATGCACCTCGATGCTACGGTTCCATTCAGGTGATCGGTTTATAGTTTCGTCCTCCGGAAGTTTTTTATTTTGTGTTCCCGTTTGGGGCTATTCTGGATAAATTTTGTCAAATTTGTCGCGCACGACCGATCGTTTGAAATTTCCTTTGACCAGCAGCCTAATCTCGCAGTTTCGCACTAAATTCGTGTTGTAAGTTTTTGGTTTCGACGATCGTAGCTTTATCTCTCCTTGAACAGCAGTCTAGTGCACTCACGCTGCCATGTCGAGCTCCTATGTCCTCTGCTTAGAGCCCTCCTATTCGTCCCTCTCGACGCCGACGCGCTTCCCTTTGATCTCCTTGCCCACGTCCTACTACACTAAAGTCGTTTCCGGCGTCGCTCATCTCGGCCTACTCTCTGTCATCCTCTGATACGTCTCCAACGTATCTATAATTTTTGATTGTTCTATGCTATTATATTATCAACCTTAGATGTTTTATATGCATTTATATGCTGTTTTATATGATTTGGGGGACTAACCTATTAACCTAGAGCCCAGTGTCAGTTTCTGTTTTTTCCTTATTTTTGAGTATCGCAGAAAAGGAAAACCAAACCGAGTCCAATCGACCTGAAACTTCATGGAATTTATTTTTGGACCAGAAGAAGGACACGAAGTAAAAGAGTTGGGCCAGAAGAGTCCTGGGCTGCCCACGAGGGTGGGGGCTCGCCCACCCCCCTGGGCGCGCCTCCCTACCTCATGGACAGCCCGGAGACCCCCCTGCCTTGTTCCCAACTCCAACACCTTTTATATAACCCAAAACTTCCAGAAAGAAACCTAGATCGGGAGTTCCGCCGCCAGAAGTCTCTGTAGCCACCGAAAACCAATCTAGACCCGTTCCGGCACCCTATCGGAGGGGGGAATCCCTCTCCGGTGGCCATCTTCATCATCCCGGCGCTCTCCATAACGACATGGGGCTGAGGGTATGTACCAGTAGCTATGTGTTTGATCTCTTTCTCGTGTTCTTGAGGTGTTACGTGTTGGGGAACGTAGTAATTTCAAAAAAATCCCTACGCACATGCAAGATCATGGTGATGCATAGCAACGAGAGGGGAGAGTATTGTCCACGTACCCTCGTAGACCGTTAAGCGGAAGCATTATAACAACGCGGTTGATGTAGTCGTACGTCTTCACGATCGACCGATCCTCAGCATCGAACGTACGGCACCTTCGCATTCAGCACACGTTCAGCTCGATGACGTCCCGCGAACTCATGATCTAGTAGAGCTCGGGGAGGAGTTTCGTCAGCACGACGGCGTGGTGATGATGTTGATGAAGCTACCGTCGTAGGGCTTCGCCTAAGCACCGCTACGATATAACCGAGGTGGATTATGGTGGAGGGGGGCACCGCGGTCGGCGATGGAGTTGGGGCCGATGCGGGTGCCGGCACGGGCTCGTTGGGGTCGCGGAGGAGCGGGAGGCTCAGCGACGGCTCCTGCAAGGGCTATCACCAAATTCATTGATCAGCAGGGGAGGCTGCATCAAGTGTTCAAGTGAGTGCGCTGGAAAATGGCAAAGCACCCAAAGAAATGGATGCAAAAACGGGGAAAAAGGATTGCGGCGACTACTCAGACTAGCCACAATGGGTAGTTACATAGAGTAATAACATGAGCATGTTAGTACTACTACTCTATGTTACTACCTCTATAGTGGGGAGTAATATATGTGTGGTAACATGCAACACCTCATTTATTAGGCTATAGACTCATCTTGCCTTGATATGTGTGAGCTTACTCATACGAGTATAAGACTACCCACATAGATGGTAACATCACACTTATCTAGACAAAATAACATGCCCATGTTAGTACTACTACTCTATGTTACTACCTCTATAGTGGGGTGTAACATATGTGTGATAACATGCAACACTTTATTTATTAGGCTATAGACTCATCTTGTCTTGATATGTGTGAGCTTACTCATACGAGTAAGACTATCCACAATGGGAGTAACATAGATGGTAACATCACACTTATCTAGAAAAAATAAATGATGCGGCATGTAATTAATGAAGAAAGAGAGGCATGTGGTAACATAGCTAGTTACTGTAACATCACACATATCAAGAAAAGATGAGTCTACAACATAATAAATGAAGTGATGCATGGCACAACACATATGTTACTACCCACTCTGGAGGTAATAACATATGCATGTTACTCCCCACTGTAACTGGCTATGTTATCACATGTCTTTTTTTTCATTTATCGCTTGCCAGATCATTTATTTTATCTAGATATGTGTGATATTACTACCTATATTGCTTCCATTGTGGGTAGTCTCAGCCAGGGTCAAAGGGGATCCTCGCTCGCCAAAGGCGGCTGTCCAAAGGAAGAAGCGGCATTTAGCTAGCGCCCAGCCCGACCAAATTAGCTTGTATCCTTCCAGATTTGTGGCGCTTGCAAACTGTAGATGGTAAGCCAAGCTCGCCGAGTAGATGCCTGAGGCGTTAAATCGCCAAGAGATGGTGTCTGATCGTCCCACAGTGAGAGTAATGGCGTTTTATGTGGGAGGCGAGCAGGGTGAGTTCCTCAATCATCATGGGTGACAAGCCAAGTATCATCGTGCAACGCGTCATGCACAGACCTGTTTTTTCCTAACGGAGATCTTGAACAGGCTCGGGGCGATGATGTTCGGACAAAGCCCACGCAGCCATCGGGCGTGCCAAAATGTAGCAAGGCGTCCATCTCCAACGGTGATCGAAGTTTCCATGGAGAACGAGGCCCGGTCCGTATCGTCACAAAGTAGCAGCATTCCCACCCACGGCCTCGGCAGCTGCTACCTCTTGAGCTTGCATTGGCTGTTTCTTTGAAGAGGAAATGGTGATGCAGCAAAGTAGAATAAGTATTTTCTTCAGTTTTGAGAACCAAGGTATCAATCCAGTAGGAGATAACGCACAAGCCACCGAATATCTGCACAAACAAACACCAACTTGCACCCAACGCGATAAAGGGGTTGTCAATCCCCTCACGGTTATTTGCAAAGTGGGATTTGATATAGATGAATAAACGATATAGTAATATTTTTGGTATTTTTGGTTTATGGAACGGAAGGTAAAAGATTGCAAAGAAAATAAATAATGTTAGGGAACGTAGTAAAGAGTGTTAGCAATCATAGAAGATTATATGATGGTTGAGTATGTGGACTTGCCTAAAGGCTCCGACACGTGTCTCTTCCTGAAAAGATGATGAATTTTAGTTGCAAAGTTGACTGGGAATATAGTTTGTTGGTTTCTAATAGAGTTTTTGCTTTATACTTCGATAGTGTGATGAACTATTACTTATTCATGAGAAGTGTATGATAAAAGTTCTATGATAAAATTCCTATGTTTAATTTTGTTGCTGTTATAATAATCAACATGATGCTTATATGTCCGTATTTTGTTTTTATCGACACCTCTCTCTCAAAGCATGTGGACATGTTTTTCGATTTCGGTTTTCGCTTGAGGACACGCGAGGTCTAAGCTTGGGGGAGTTGATACGCCCAAGTGAGCTGTTATTTATAATGTTTTTATCCATAATAATGCCTTTTGGAGTAATTCTAATGCCTTTTTCTCTCATAATTTGCAAGGTACACACCAAGGGGAAGAATTCTGGCAGCTGGGAATCTGGACCTAAAAACGCTGCATCAGGCTACCTATTCCGCACAACTTCAAATGAGCTGAAACTTCACGAGGATTTTTTATGGAATATATAAGAATTATTGGAGCCAATACCTACCAGAGGGGGGCCACCAGGTGGGCACATCTCACTTGGGCGCGCCACGCCCCCCTGGCGTGCCCTGGGGGGTTGTGGCCTCCTCGGCCCACCTCTGGTGCCCATCTTTTGGTATATAAGTCATTTTGACCTAGAAAAATAGTAGGAGGACTTTCGGGACGAAGCGCTGCTGCCTCGAGGCGGAACTTGGGCGTGGGCATTTTTGCACTCCGGCGGAGCGATCCGCTGGGGGAACTTCCCTCCCAGAGGGGGAAATCATCGTCATCATCACCACCAACAACTCTCCCATCTTGGGGAGATCAATCTCCATCAACATCTTCAATAGCACCATCCTCTCAAACCCTAGTTTATCTCTTGTGTTCAATCTTGTTACCGGAACTATAGATTGGTACTTGTGGGTGACTAGTAGTGTTGATTACATCTTGTAGTTGATTACTATATGGTTTACTTGGTGGAATATTATATGTTCAGATCCAATATGCTATTTAATACCCCTCCGATATTGAGCATGATTATTATTTATGAGTAGTTGCCTTTGTTCTTGAGCTCACGGGAGAAATCATCTTGCAAGTAATCATGTGAATTTGTAAGACTTGTTCCATAAGTTGATCCCGATGGATCCTTTGTGTATCCAAAGTCTGACCTTTGCTTGACGACCATATCAATGATATCTCAAAGCATGTCTGTGGTACTCCGATCTTCGATAAGAACATTTAAAGCACCATACTAAAATTTCTTTATCAATTATCCAAGCACAGTTGTATGGGTAATGTTATGAAATTCCTCTCCCCTTACCTAAATGGTTTTCTACTTTCTATCATGTCAGGGATATCATGCTCTGCTTGTCCTTGTAGAGGATATACCCCTGAAATATATGTATCAACACATTTTCCTTTCCATTGTTCTGTTTAATATGATGATCACATTTTCCTTTTCATTATTTTGTTTAACCTTTCTTGTGATATATATGACCTAATCACTAATATTCTTCTGCTTATGTAAACACCTTGGTGTACAACCATGTCAGTAAGACCCTGTTGCTATTGTTGATAATATTCCGGTAACCGCCGATGGACGAGAACTTTGCCTATTGGTCCACCTCGTCTTAATGAGCAGGGAAATGGTTCTCTTTGTCCCTCGCCCTTGGTACCGATGTTATTGCCGACATAGCTGACCATCTATTCTCCGACATGCCTTGCTATCATGTTTGTGCAAGATGACATCGCCCTTCCTACTTTTTAACCCACATGGTGGGCCCATAACCCACAAGTCCACATGATCGAAACCTGACTCTCCTGTACACCCCTGTTTACCATAGTTATTCCTCGTGTTTGACCGGGTCATCTTCCTAGAGATGATCTATTCTGGTATCAGACACAATACTTATTGGCGTTGCGCTAAACCCCTTTTCAGTCCCTGTTACAGGCATCGAATAATTGCCTATGCGCTTGAAACTTCTATTTTGCACCTTCTTACTTTGCTCTCGATATTTTCTTAAGTTTCAATTTGAGAGTTACTTTCCACCACCTTTCCCGATGTTATTGAGCAAATAGTCAACCTTGCAGAGGTCCGTTCTCTTAGAATACCCACCCTTTATTCTTTCGTAAGTATGATGGAGTTCCTGAAGAAAGGATGTGTACTACATCATCATGACCTGAAGCAGACAAATGAAGACATCGACGTAATGGATCAACCTCTCCGAGAAGAGCAATCAAGACCGAGAAGATTCGTTAGAATTCCGTAACCAGATCTTTCCTCCTTACTCCACCTCTTAAAATCTCGGGACGAGATTTCTTGTAGTGCAGGAGATTTGTAACACCCGGAGAGTCATGCTACATTAACTCCACACTAATGATGCCATGCCATCATAATTATTTTTTGCTAATCTTCACTTTCTTACAAACCAAACTCAAGTCCAAATTCTAATGCCAAGTGAAATAAATTTTTTATAAATCAGGAAATTAAAAATGTTCATGAGGTTCAAAATTTTCACTACATGATTGTCTTGCATTAACAAATTTTTTTGGAGATGTTCATAATGCCCCTAGACTTTATAACAGTGGACGAACCATTAAGTAATTGACCTTTTCAATTTTTAAAAATAGTTAAACAATCCAAATATAAATTGAAACTGTTTGGGCAACCCCCAAGTATTGCATTGTAATTATGTGCAAATGTACATGCTCAAAAAAATTCATTTGAGAGTTGAAACTAATTAAAAACAGAAGCTAATACTTGAAAATAGAAAATAAAAGAGAAAAGCCCTACTCTATTGTGCACTTAGGCCTACTGCCAACAGTGCTGGCCCAACCCACCGCCACCGTCGTCTCCTTCCCGTGTTCACCAAGGGTGCGCTGGAGGCAGCGCATGCGTCCGTGCCGCGGATGGCCACACGGTGGCCATCCACCGCATCCCCGATGCGTATTAGGTCACCCTCGACACCCCCGGAACCCTAACCCCATCATTTTCTTCCTCCTCGAGCCGCTCCACTCGATTCGCTCGATCCCGAACGCCATCGCCACCACTGTCTCATCACTGTCGTGGACAACGTCCTCCTTGCCGACCAGGAGGACGCCAAAAGGAGCGTCGTCATCGCCTTCGTCGGCTACACCACTGGATTGGGGCGGAGGAGCTGCAGCAATGGCGCCCACACCCGTTTCCCCTCATCGGAATCTGCCTCAGCCATGGCCTCGAACCACCGTCGACCGACCCCCACCGACCCCTCGACCTTACCAGCGACCCCTCTATGAGCCCTACTCCCCTTCCCCTCTCTCTCCCATGTGAATCCGTCGCCGTAGCCGCCCTAGAATCCTTCCGAGGCCGCGCTCGCGGTCGCCGTCCCCTGCTCCCCTGACCGCGCCGCCTGCGCGAGCACTTGCCCCACCCGCACACCTCCATGCTCGGTCGCCCCACGCTCGGTTCCCGCAGGCACGCCATGGCCGCGAGCACGTCGCGACCCCGCCCCTGCGCTTGCCAACATGCGCTCGCAGCTGCCTGCACAGCCACTTCCGCATGAGCACACCCTCTGCTCCTTCTCGCTGCTATTGCGCCATGCTCGCCCCGCCGTGCTGCCCTGCGCGGCCACGGCCGCGCGCTGCTCTGCCTGCTGCTGCTTGCGGCACTACCATCGCCGCTGCATCGCCGTCTCGCCGCTGCGCCATAACCGCCCGCGTCCTCGCCGTCCCGGCATTGAGCGCCAGCAGCCACGCCCCAACCACCCCCTCGTCGCCAGCTTCGTCCCCCCGCTCACTCCCGATCGCGGCTGCGCTGGCCAGTCGGCCTCGTCGCGCCCTGGCCTCGGCCAGTGGCTGCGTGCGGGCTATGGCCGCCGGCCACTACCGCTGGGCCTGGTCCAATAATTTGGGGGCTAATCCCCATTAACTTAACCCCCACCTAATTAGTCTTTGGTCCAATGACAAGTGGACCCTGCTGCCTAAAAGAACAATTAAAATCATCTAAAAAAAGCAAAGAGAATGACACACGGGACCCACTACACTATTCACCCTTTGACCAGTCAGATGTTGAATTGGTCAACTCAGTCAACATGCCCCACATGTCAGCCTCTGTAGACCCTGCTGTGTACACTTCACTGTGTGCACATAGCATTTGTCTATTAATTTTGAATTAATAATAATTCTAGAATTTCGAAATATCTATTAAAACTTTGAAAAATAATATAAAATGTGGTGACTAAAGTCGACTCGGCTTGTAGAGTACCCGCAAGTGATTCCGATGTGGGGGCTGAAGGGGCAGGTGGTTCCATCCAGGTAGTGGTGGGCCTGGGTTCCCGACGACCCCCGACTGTTACTTTGTGGCAGAGCAACAGGGTAGGTTGAGACCACCTAGGAGAGAGGTGGGCCTGGCCCTGGTTGACATCCGCGGTTACTTCAAAATAACATGCTTAACGAGATCTTGGTATTTGATCCGAGTCTGGCCACTGGCCTATACGCACTAACCAACTATGCGGGAACAGTTATGGGCACTCGATGTCATGTGTCGAAGTAATGGGCCACGGGTAGGCTAACCCGACGCCCATAACCTTTCAAGACATCGGGGCTGACCGCGCCCCTCAGGATGCCAAGGTAAAGAGCCGCCTTCCGGAAGCCGGCTGAAGAAATAGCCGGCTGCCCGTAAACGGCCGAGTCTAGAAGGCGAGGTCGAGACAAGCCGACACCTGCCAGGCGGCTTCTAGAGAAGACGGCTCCGAGGAGCTGGCCCGCGGCCCCTTCGAAGCCCACATCAAGGGGGACGGGACAGGGGATGGCTACAATGCAGCCCATCCCCTCCCCTACCTAAGGGCTGGCGCAGCCACAGTGCGCTGTACCAACGAGGAGCCCAGCCCGGCGCGGCACTATTGCCATGCCAGCCCTGACGTCGCCACAGGCAGGCGGAGTCCTGCTCCCACGACGGCCTGTCTGTACGGCCCAAGGATGACGGGCCCCATCAATCAGCGAGAGTCCAGAAGACGGCGAAGAGCCCTACCAATCGGACCCGATAGGAGTCGGCCCCTAGGAGTCGGCCTGCTCCTCCCATGGGCCCCACGCGCCATTAACCAGACAAGACGAGGAGTGGCTACAGTAATCGCCCGCAATGACGGCGGTGCTGTAGCCATGATCCTTCGACCAAGCCTGCGTCATTAGAAGCGCGGCTACAGTGATCAGCAGCCGGCAAGACCCCCAAGCGGCGGGTACGGCCTGTCGGCTCCGTACCAGACCAGTCGGCGGGGCCCCCCAATCGGCGGGCCCCAACAGTCGGCGGAGAAGTCGGTGGCCGAAGAGACTGACGGCTGGGCCTGCGCCCAGTCATATTACCCTTGTACCCCTGGGGGGTAGGCCTATATAAACCCTCCAGGGCACCCATGCAAAGTGTTCGGACCCATTAGAACTAGACAAGAGATATAGGAAGGAGAAAACTAGCCTTGCCTTCTCCTACCTCCAGCATACAGCTCGAGGAGCACCCTTGTACTCACTTTGCCTTAGTGATCATGCGGAGACCCTGCAGATCAGGACTAGGGATGTTATCTCCTAGGAGAGCCCCGAACCTGGGTAAAGTACGCCGACGTTCGTGTCTACGCCTAATCCCGCTTCCGGGCACCGGTGACGTTCTACTCGCTCCCACCATGATAAGCCATCCTTTGGCATATGTCACACCCAACCCCCGACATTTGGCGCCCACCATGGGGCGAGGTGCACCGTCATTCGGAGACCTGTTCTGGACAGGAACCCTTTTTCTCCCTGGCAAGCGCAGCCAGCCCGGCACGTCAGACGGAGTTGCCTGGCCATGCTTGCCGCGGAAATCACGTGCCCGGCTAGTTGCCTCGCCGATCTTGTCGGCGAGGTCCGCCTCTCCGACGAGCCCGCATCCGACGCGGGCACAGGCGGCCCCGAGAGCCTCCTTGCGGGCCTCCTCGACCAACTCCACGTCGCTAGCGAGCCTCCTGTGGACTTGGAGTCCGTAGGCTCCACCGACCCGATGCTGGATGACTCCGACACCACGTCGCTCGACGCGTTCCCAACCAACATGGTGGTCTACGACGAGCCTCTCCCTCACGCGGAGAGCGGCGAAAGCACCGTCACGGAGGTACTTATCATCGGTCACGGTGAGCACTCCGGCAGAAGTGCTCGCGACCCGCTTGATGCGTTGCTCCAAGACCTGACCGCGCCCATTCCCGAAGACGCCGACGCTGAGATGCTGGAGGCGCGCCGCCTTCAGCTTGTCGAAGGCGCCAAGAAGCTGGCCAGCATGAGACGCCTGTCGGAGGCCTATCAGCGCGAGATGGACCGCGCTGTGGGCGGCACGCTGGCTCCCGCTGGGCCCAGCCGCCTTGGCGTGGTACAACAGCACGGCGAGGCCATCGCCAACCTGTTCGGGGCAGATCGCCCCGTCTACGCCACGCCGGCGGAAAACATCTGAGCTGCCCAAGCGGCAGCAGACGAGCTAGCCAAGTTCGAGGGCGAAGGGCGTCGCCTGATGGTGGAGCGTGTCCAGCGGCTCCTCAACGCGGCTGCCGAGCAGAACGAGGCCGGCTGCCGCACCGATGCGCTACATCGGCAGAATGACGACCTGCATCCCCATCGAGACCAAGGCGTGACATCTCGGATGCCGACTAGTGGCGTCCGTGGAAGAAAAGACAAGGAGTCGGCTGCCAGCCGCAGTCGAACTCGCATCACCATAGAGCGCGACCAAGATGGCCGCCCAAGAGCAGTGGAACAACGGGATGACTGTCCGCCTCCTCCCCCTCACAGGGAAAGGCGAGTCTCCCCACCGCCTGTTGACCACCCGACCCTCGGCGACCGCCTTGGCCGCCGAGAGGGAGTCGGAGAGAATGATGCCCGCCACCGGATCGACCATCTCCACCAATCCCTGGCGCTTGAAGAAGAAGATGAGTTGGGTACGCCGTGTTTCGGCCCCCACATTCGAGACGAGCCCTTCCCCAGAGGGTTCACGCTCCCAAGGGACACGCCCAAATACACCGGCTCTGTGAAGCCGGAAGATTGGCTGGTTGACTACTCCACAGCTGTCAGCATAGCAAACGGCAACAAGCGTGTTGCCGCGAAGTATGTTCCGCTCATGCTCCAGGGACGACCCGAACTTGGCTGAACAGCTTGAAGCCCCACAACATCAACAGTTGGGTCGACTTCACCGATGCCTTCGTCCGCAACTTCACCAGCACATACAAGCGGCCTCCCAAACCTCACCAGCTTTCCTTGTGCGTGCAAGGCCCCAACGAGTCGACTCGCGACTACCTCACGCGCTGGGCCGAGCTCCATAACTCCTACAAGGGCATGCACGAGGTGCAGGCCATCGAATACTTCACCGCCGGGTGCCGGGAGGGCACCCTCCTCAAGCACAAGCTCCTCTGCGACGAGCCAGAGACCCTTGACGAGCTGCTGATCATAGCAGACAAATATGCCACGGCCAACTCCTCCATGAAGGCAGAGATCCAAGTTAATGCGACTGGCAAGGTGGCTCCTCAGGCTCCTCGAACCCTGGCTGGAGACGCCAGTCGGCGTCAACAACGGAACGACCACAAGCACAAGGCCACGCAGCCGGCAGGAGGCGACAGTCGAAGACCAGCAGCCGGAAGGGCAGCCTCCGCCCAAACGACAGAAGGGCAGCAAGCCCAACTGGTTGCTAGCTTTCTCATATGAGCAGACTTTGGATGCTCCCAGCAAATTCCATAGTGGTGCGAAGCTGTCCAACCACACCACTCGGAAGTGCCACTGGCTCACTAGGATCACCAAAGGAGACGGCCTCATGCCTCCCCTGCCTGCCAGGCAGCCGCCTCCTCCCCCGCCCCAGCAGCCGGCGGTCAGACCAGTCGATGCGATACAAGATGAATACCCAAAAGAGCATGGAGCCTATGTCATCTTCACTAGTGTGGCCGATGAGCAGGCGGCTGCAGCAACAAGAAGTAAATGCGGTAGCATCAGAGACCCCAGAGTTCATGCATTGGTCTGAAAAGCCCATCAGCTGGAGCAGAGCTGACCACCCGGAGGTGATGCCCAAACCCGGCTCCTATGCCCTGGTTTTGGACGCCACCTTTGCCACGGACAAGCGAGCTACTCGCTTCTCCCGAGTCCTGATAGACGGCGACAGCAGCATCAACATCCTATACAAGGATACCATGGAGAAATTAGGAATTAGACAGAGGCAGCTTTAGTCCAGCCAGACAGTATTCCATGGCATAGTTCTTGGCCTTTCCTGCTCACCAATCGGCAAGATTCTGATAGACGTCCTCTTTGGAGACAAAGATCATTTCCGCCGAGAGTAAGTGTGGTTTGAAGTGGTGGACCATGAGAGCCCATACCATGCATTACTTGGCCGGCCTGCCCTGGCCAAGTTCATGCTTGTCCCTCACTATGCCTACCTCAAGATGAAGATGCCGAGTTCCAAGGGGATTCTGACCATAGCTGGTGACCACAAGAAGTCGTCCGCCTGCGCAGCAGAGAGCAGTCGATTGGATGAGTCCCTCGTGACCGCAGCTGAGAAGTGGCTCCTTGACCAGGTTGTGGCGATGGCAAGCAAGCAGCCAGAGATGTCGCCCGATCCCAAGGAGTCAGAAGTTGAGGGCTGGTTCAAGCCAGGCAAAGAAACAAAGAAGATACCCTTGGACCCAGAGCACCCGGAGAGGTACGCTGTCATAGGTACAAACCTCGACAGCAAATAGGAAGGCGAGCTTGTCGATTTCCTCCGTGAGAATCGGGACTTGCATGGTCCCCCAAAGACATGCCAGGTGTCTCGACGGATTTCGCCGAGCACAAATTACATGTCTGGTCTAATGCCAAGCCAGTCAGGCAGCCCTTGCACCGCCTGTCAGAAGAGAAGAGAAGAGTCGTCGGAGAAGAAATTGCCCGGTTGCTGGCAGCCAGCTTCATCATGGAAGTGTTCTTTCCAGAATGGTTGGCCAACCCGGTCCTTGTGCTGAAGAAGAACAAGTAGTGGCGTATGTGTATTGATTACACCAGCCCCAACAAAGCATGCCCGAAGGACCCGTTTTCTTTGCCAAGAATCAACCAAGTAATAGACTCCATAGCCGGATGCGAGCTGTTGAGTTTTTTGGATGCATATTCAGGATACCACCAGATCAAGTTGAACCCGGCTGACAGACTGAAGACCGCCTTCATCACGCCATTTGGAGCCTTCTGCTACTTGACTATGACATTCGGCTTGAGGAATGCCGGCGCCACCTTTCAATGTTGCATGCAGAAGTGCCTCCTCAAGCAACTCGGCAAAAACACCCACATTTACATGGACGATGTGGTGGTGAAGATGGAGAAGCGTGGAACGCTACTAGAAGACGTCAAGGAGACCTTTGAGAACTTGCGTCGATTTCAAATCAAGCTCAACCCAAAGAAATGCATCTTCGGAGTACCAGCCGGCCAGCTTCTTGGCTTCCTGGTCTCCGAACGCGGCATAGAATGCAACCCTGTGAAGATCAAGGCCATTGAGAGGATGGAAGTACCCAGCCGACTGCTGGACGTACAGAAGTTCACCGGCTGTTTGGCATCCATCAGCCGATTCATCAGTCGACTGGGCGAGAAGGCTCTCCCCCTATACCAACTCATGAAGAAGACCACTTTTTTCGAGTGGAACCACAAGGCGGACGAAGCTTTTCTCCAGTTGAAGAAGATGTTGGCTACTCCACCTGTCCTGGCGGCTCCGACTCCTAAGGAGCCCATGCTCCTATACATCGCCGCCACCAGCCGAGTGGTCAGCACAGTCATCGTGGTAGAGCGCAAGAAGGAAGGCGAATCCCTACTAGTCCAGAGACCGGTATATTATTTGAGTGAAGTACTGTCGACCTCCAAGCAAAACTACCCCCACTACCAGAAGATGTGCTACGGCGTGCACTTTGCCGCCAAAAAATTGAAACCGTACTTTCAAGAGCATCCAATCACTATGGTCTGCACAACTCCACTGGCCGAGATCATTGGAAGCCGAGATGCTTCGGGCCGAGTGGCCAAATGGGCCATAGATATGCCCCCCTACACCATCTACTACCAGCCTCGCACCGCCATCAAGTCACAAGCGCTGGCCGACTTCCTCGTTGACTGGGCCGAGACTCAGTACTTGCTGCCAGCACCCGACTCCACCCATTGGTGGATGCATTTTGACGGCTCCAAAATGCGCACCGGCTTGGAAGCCGGCATCGTCCTCACCTCTCCCAAAGGCGAAAAGCTCAAATATGTGCACCGGCTTGGAAGCCAGCACCGTCTACCAGCGCTGCATGGAGCCGGAGCAAGGCCAAGCGATTCTTAAAGACATCCATCAAGGTGAGTGTGGCCACCACGCGGCTTCAAGAGCACTCGTCGCCAAAGCCTTCCGCCATGGTTTCTTCTGGCCAACTGGTCTTGAAGACGCCAAGGAATTGGTCCAAAAATGCAAAGGGTGCTAGAAGTTTTGTTCCAAGCCACATCAGCCGGCTTCTGCGCTCAAGACTATTCCCATTGTCTGGCCCTTTGCTGTCTGGGGCCTGGACATGGTGGGACCATTCAAAACAGTGCGAGGCGTCATGACCCATCTGCTTGTCGCGGTGGACAAGTTCACCAAGTGGATAGAGGCCAAACCAATCAAGAAGCAGAACGGTCCGACTGCTGTGACTTTCATCTCCGACATCACCATCAGATACGGCATACCGCACAACATCATCACCGACAATGGCACAAACTTTGCCAAAGGCGCCTTGGCCCGTTTCTGCGCGATGCAGGGCATCAGACTGGACTTAGCGTCCGTTGCCCATCCGCAGTCAAACGGACAAGTAGAGCGAGCAAACGGCCTCATCTTGTCCGGCATCAAGCCTCGACTGGTCGAGCCTCTAGAGCGTTCGGCCGGCTGTTGGCTCGATGAGCTTCCGGCCGTCCTCTGGAGCCTGCGCACAACTCTAAACAAGTCAACCGGCTTCACGCCCTTCTTCCTCGTCTACGGTGCCGAAGCCGTCATCCCAACGGACATAGAGTTCGACTCCCCTCGAGTCACCATGTACACCAAAGAGGAGGCAGAAGAAGCACGTCAAGACGGTGTCGATCTGCTGGAAGAGGGCCGGCTGTTGGCACTCAGTCGGTCCAGCATCTACCAGCAGAGCCTGCGCCGGTATTATAACTGCAAGGTCAAGCCAAGATCTTTCCAAGAGGGAGACCTTGTGCTCCGGCTGATCCAGCGAACAGCTGGTCAGCACAAGCTCTTAGCGCCTTGGGAAGGCCCCTTCATCATCAGCAAAGTGCTAGGCAATGACTCCTACTACCTGATCGACGCTCAGAAGCCTCGAGCACGCAAGAGGGACGACTCCGGCAAGGAGACGGAACGGCCATGGAACACAAACCTCCTCCGAAGATTTTACAGTTAAAGCAGTATGTACCACGCTACCTTTTTTATTAAATATGAAGACTCCGGGTCCCCCGAGACGAGCTCGGGGACTGCCCTCTTTTATCTATATGATAAGAACTATGCCCATACGTATGTTATTTCTTATGCCGCTTGGCACCGGGTCCGACTAGTCGGCCCGGGGACTTGCCGCCTTGCACTACAAAATGCTTCCTGCAGCCAGACAAGTAATGTGTGGCACCTAAGCCGTCTCCTTCCAGAAGCCGCAGCTCGTAGAGCGATTGGACGGTGGGCAGGAGTAAGGTAGAAAGGGTGCCCATATGAAAAATGGCTAAGGACACAAGCATGGGCATAGTCTAAGCCGGCTTCCCGCCTCTTACGACCGACCGTTGAGCAGCCGGCTCACCGTGTTCTACTTAACTTGCCAAAGAACTCTAAACGGCTAATTACTTGCCTTCCCAAAAGAAGCTAAGTACTTGATCCAGCAACAGTCCGCAGAGCGACTGTCTGACTGGCAAGACGGGAACCAAGGGAAGGTGGCAAAGGAAAAAAAGCCAAAGAGCAACATGCAAGAAGAGATAGAACTCGGAATATATTTACATAGCAAAGGCCTTTGGCCAATCTTCAAACAGAAGTTCAAGATACACCCCGCGGGTGGAATTATGCAAAATTAACAAAGTCCATCGAGACCGATAAGCAGGTATAAACAAAGGTAAAGTGGCAGCCTAGGAAGCATCAGGCTCGGTTGGGTGTGGCTCATTGTTGGAGGTGCGGTCGAGCTGAGGCTGGCCGTCCGCTCTGACCTCCGGCACCTCCCCTTCGCCTTCCTCCTCCGCCCCGCCTTCTTCCTCGCCACTGGAGTCGATCACCTCTGCTGAATCCTCGCCGTCAGCCGGATTCATCCCGAACCATTCCGGCGGCGCCTCGTCGTCATTCTTAGCCCGCTCCGGGACGAAGATGCTGGTGTCGGTGTACTCGGTAATTGATGCCGCGCGCTTGACGAGGTCATCTTCCATGACCGCCAACTCCGCCTGAGCTTCTTGCCGGAACATGGCTAGCTGGGCTAGACTCAGCCCAGGATACCACACCTTGACAAACTCTAAGGCCCGACATGCTCCAGCCCGGGCCGAAGAGCCCTTCCAGGCCTCAAGGCGGCCAGCCGCTACCTCCAGCCAGTCGGCAGTCCGACTTGGGGTGCGCGGTGCCTGCATGTCCGGCCACAGGGCGGTGATTGCCTGGGCGCCGACACGTTGAAGCCGGCGCAGCATCCGGTGAGCCGGCCGAAGACGAGCATCAATGCTCAGGATCTGCTCGTTAAGGGTTCGGGGGGAGTCAACGGCGATCTTCGCGCCATCCGTCCTCTGCCCTTCACGATCGGCCTCGATGGCCTGGTTGGCAGCGTCGGAGTGGACAGGGAAGAAGTCTGCCAGGACAGGTAGGCAAAGAGCCAAATTAGAGATTAGAAGCCGGCTCGACCAACAGCCGGTAGCTCAAAGAAGAAAAGTGAGGAGAGGCTCACCGTCGACAAGATCCTCGATCTCATGGAAGCCGGAGGACAACATCGCCTCCTTATCGGTCCAGGAGGAGCGCTCGGACGCGAATTTGGCAAGGAGGGCGGTCTCCTTGTCCTCCGCCTCTTTCTGGGCCTTCTTGAGCAGCTCCTTCTGTTCCGCCAGCTGCGTGACCAGCCGGTCGCGCTCCTCAACCACCTGGCCGCACTCCTCCTCCTTGGTGCACAGGGCAGTGTTGGCCTTGCCCAGCTGCTGCTGTAGGGCGGCGTTGGCCTCTGCAGAAGAAAGAGGAGAATACGGTGTTAGTTACCAACAATGAAGAAAATTCCCCGAGGAGATCCGGCCCGACTGCTCAGCAGTCGGCCCGAATCTCGGGGACTACAGCCCGCGGGCGCGCCAGCACGCCCCCGCAAAGAAAAAGTCATCTACATAAAAAGAATAGTCGCCGGGGAGATCCGGCCCGACTACTGACAGTCGGCCCGAATCTCGGGGACTACAACCCGCGGGTGCGCCAGCGCGCCCCAGCAGAGAAGGAAGAGGACTCACTCCGGCTTTCCGACAAGTCGGCGGTCCGCTTGGCCAGCTCCTCGACGTTGGCGTTGAAGGTGGTCACGCGAAGATTGTGGTAGTCCTGTGACAAAATTTCAGACAAGTGTTAGTACTTGGAACTCGCCGATCAGAGTTCCGAGCTGCCTGCTCAGCAGCCAGCCCGAAACTCGGGGACTACACCCAGTGGGTGCGCTGGCACGCCCCCACCGAGAAGAACAAGAAACAGAGACAAAGAAGAAGGGAACGTACCCGGATGGCTTCTCGCGATGCTAGATACGCCTTGGTGCAGTTCTTGATGGCATCGCCCTCGGCTCGGATCTTGGCTTGGACGTCCAGAAGCGCCCGGTTCAATGGGCCCGTCCCGCCTCCCCGCACCCACCCAGTGGGTGCGGCGCTCGTCGCCTCGGTGTCCGGGATCATGGAGCTCGCGGCGCCGGTCTCCAGAGGGCACGGCGCTGAAGCCGCCTTCGCGAGACGGCGACGCGTAGGCGTGTCGACCTGGAGAACTAGACCCGCCACAACCTCGTCTTCAGTCGGCGGCACCAGCGGGTCCGCCGGCTGCTCGCCTTGCGCGCTCCCAGATGGCGGCGGTGGCGGCACGATCACGTCCAGCATGGCGGTGTCACCGCCATCCCTCTCCATGACCGGGTTCTCGCCGCCGGCCTCCGCAGTCTGCACCGTGAACTCCGAGGGTGGCGGCGCAGAGTTCAGAGGAATAACCAAAACCGCCGACTGGCGGTGCGCGGTTACTTTAGCTCGCTTCTTCGCCGCGTCGGCGGCCTCGGCCTCCGCCAGTCTCTTCTAGGCGGCGGCCTCCGCCTTCTCAGCCTCCGCCTTCTTCAGGCAGGCGGCTTCCTGCTCTTCACGCACCTCTTGTGCGTTCCGCTCTGTCGCCTCCCGGAGGTCGGCGGCAGGGTCAATCCGCCGAGTGGTGGCAGAAGTCTCCGCGAAGAATGGTAGCACTTATGCGAAGACCAACATCGGCTTTGTAAGTGCATCTAGTGCCACCCCTAGTTGATTTTGGAGTATTGACGACAAACCTAGTTGAGGGACTAATGTGTTTGTGAGAATTGCAGGATAACACAGGTAGAAGTCCCTCATTGATTCGGTTTTCCTACCAGAGATGACCCCTAAAAATGTATGAAGACATTGAAGTCAAAGGTGGTATGTGAAGACAGTCACATTGAAGACTATGACAAGAGAAGACATCGAGTGAAGACTATGGAGCGCGAAGACTTAGCAGTTTTGTCGTTCTGTGTTTTTCTTTGTTGAGTCATAGGAACCACCGTACTGTTAAGTGGGGTCCAAGAGAACCAGTCAGAATGACTGAAGTGATGCTTAACCAAAATCCTATGTCTTCGAGTGAAGACTATGGGAGCAAATCTTGTCTAGAGTTGGATAAGTCAGCTTTGCTTGTAGCCTAAGTAAAGTTGCCATGTGTGTTTGAAATCTAACCATTGGAACACGTGTCAGTTCCTTAGTGACCCAGGGTCATTTCGGACAAATCAGGTCGGGTTGCCTAGTGGCTATAAATAGCCCACCCCCTACAACCATAAACGGTTGGCTGCTCAGAGTTAGTGTATGGCTTTTGTCGTTTGAGAGCAACCCACCTCGAAGCCTTTGAGAGAGAATTCCTTGAGAGGATAAAGCCCTAACCACCCAGAGCCAAAGAGTGTTAGGCATCACTTAAGTCTTCTTGTCTGTGTGATCTGAAGACTTATTACACTTGAGGACTGTGAATCCTCCAGCCGGTTAGGCGTCGCGTTCTGAGCATCAAAGAGTCATTGTGGATCGCCGGTGAACGAAGTCTGTGAAGGTTTGGAAGTCTACCTTGAAGACTTACCAGAGTGATTGGGCGAGGTCTGTGTGACCTTAGCTCAAGGGGAATACGGTGAGGACTAAGTGTTCTGAGCTGCGTGTTCAGGACTAAGTGTCCGGGACTGAGTGTCCTCAGGTTTAAATACCTATCCGCCCTAACCAGACGTACAACTATCACCGCAGTTGGAACTGGTCTACCAAACCTTTGTCTTCATCACGCACACTGGTTCTATACTTTCCATTTCTTTATTTACAGTTGGCTCTTGTGAAGTCAGTGCCTATTTGTATTATCTATTTGTCTTCACTGTGTACCTGATCCTTATTGCCTAGCTGCTATTAGTCATTGTAGTTTCACTTCATTGAACACTTGACTATGGTCTGCCTAGTGTAGTCTATCTTCCGCTGCATGGTAATAGGTTCATTTCTATCATTTGTCTTCGAAACTTCCATGTATTGAAGACTTTCATAAAAATCGCCTATTCACCCCCCTCTAGTCGATATAACACACTTTCAGGCTTCTTCACTTCCTTGCAGAAGCGGTGGGCCTTTGCGGCCGCTTCATCCCGCTTGGTCGCCGCGGACGAGCCCTTGGGCTTGTTCGGTTGGCTGCCGAACATG
The DNA here is from genome assembly GCF_018294505.1 of Triticum aestivum. Lineage (NCBI taxonomy): Eukaryota > Viridiplantae > Streptophyta > Magnoliopsida > Poales > Poaceae > Triticum > Triticum aestivum. Next base: position 47,047,541 of record NC_057806.1, on the reverse strand, counting down.
CTCGGCACGGCCCTGCGCTTCTTCGCGCCGCCTTGGGAGTTCGGCGCGGCAGAAGAGCTCGCGCCGGGCTGGTCGACTCTTGGCTGGTGGTGTGGGGCGACCTCCTCCGCGTCATCGTCAGGCCAGTCCTCGAAACTGGCCCCAGGCCTCGGGCCGCCCACTTTGCTGCTTCCTCCCTCGGCGTCGTCCTCCAAGGCCGCCGCCCCCAAGTCGGGGTCGTCAATGTCGCTCTCCACCCGGTCGGGGAGGAATTCGCGGGCCGGCCCCACGGTGTCGGCTGCCGGATGGAGGAGGGGGTTCTGACCAAAGCCGATTGGTCAGATTGGACAAGACGGACTCGGCGACAAAGGAGTCAAAGAAAAAGAAAAAGAAACAACTCACCATGGGCGGAGGGTTGGCGCGTGAATACGACTCCTTGCCCAACTGCCACTCTCCCGTGAGCTCGCAGTTCGCAAGGTAGTTCACCATGTGGGCTACCTCCATGTGAGGCATCTCCTTAGTGCACAGACGACTCGAGTCCCGATGCCCGCTCATCTGGCAAATCATGTGGAGGCGACTTTGGAGTGGGAGCACTCGGCGCACTACAAAGGCAGCCTGCAAATCCGGCCTGGTCAGGCCCTCCGACTGCATCAGCACTCGGAGTCGCGCGATGGCACCGGCTCCTGCGGGCGTCAGCGTCCTGGCCCTACGACCAGTTGGGCTGCCTCCCAGCCGGCGGGCCGGCCATGTAGGCCGGCATATTGACCCAGTCGCCCTCCGCGAAGACGCTCTTCATGTAGAAGTACGACCGCTGCCACATCTTCACCGACTTTATCGACTGGATGGGGGGAAATGGGTTGTCGGCCCCCGACCTCCGCACGGCGATGAACGCGCCACGCTGAGCCGGCACGCCTGCGGCTTGGGTGCTGAGCTTGGAGTAGAAGAACTTCCCCCAGAGCTCGATGGTGGGGAGAACGACGAGGAAGCCTTCGCACAAGGCGACGAAGGCGGATAGCAGCACCACCGTGTTGGGGGTGAGGTGGTGCGGCTGGAGACCGTAGAATTCGAGAAAGGCGCGGAAGAAGCCGCTCATCGAAAGGCCAAGGCCGCGTAGGCAGTGTGAGCGGAAGACGACCCGCTCGCCCTCCTCCGGCGCCGGCGAGATTTCCTTCTTCGGTGCAAGGCGGACCCTCATGAAGTCCTTTCCAGGCAGCCGCCGTGTCATGCGGAGGAAATCAATGTGATCATCGTGGACCTCCGAACCGTCCCAGGTGCCGGAGTGCGCCACGGGGGGCGTGGTGGCGGAAGAAGAGCTCATCGGGAACAGATCACCGCGGCGCTCAGCGTAGCTTGGGGCGCGGCGACGAGAGGAAGAAGAGGAGGAAGCAGTGAGGAGGAGTGGCGCGCATGCTCCGCCGCCCCTCCTCCCCCTACTTATAGACCAGTGGACTGCGAAGCTGAGGGGGCGGGTGTGGGATTTACTGCGCCCACTACCCCACGCCCCCCACGTTTATCGCGCAAAGTTACTGCGCACAGTAACTCCGTGGGAATCTCAACCGTACACCTCGGCCGCAGCTGATCCGCTCACGTGCTGAGGCATGGTAGTGGCGGGCCCAGCTTGTAGGCGTGACCCGTCGCGCGCGTGGGTGGGCAGACTGGCCCGGCCGCTCGTCGCCACGTGACAGGCCCGAAATGGGCGGCGGCCTAGAAGCTTAGCTAGCATGCCACTTGGATCTCACCGAGGCGTTCGAAAATTTTGGACAAGTCAGATTGGGCGAGTCCAACTCCTGCCAGTCGGCCCAGCAGAAGTCGAACGAAGTTTCGCCTCAAGCACTCGGAGAAAGGAAACTGCTGAGGCTCCTCGACCAGTCGTCCATGGTGCCTCACCAGCTTCGGGGACTAATGTCGGAGTAATGGGCCACGGGTAGGCTAACCCGACGCTCATAACCTTTCAAGACATCGGGGCTGACCGCCCCCCTCAGGATGCCAAGGTAAAGAGCCGCCTTCTGGAAGCCGGCTGAAGAAATAGCCGGCTGCCCGTAGACGGTCGAGTCTAGAAGGCGAGGTCGAGACAAGCCGACTCCTGCCAGGCGGCTTCCAGAGAAGCCGGCTCCGAGGAGCCGGCCCGCGGCCCCTTCGGAGCCCACATCAAGGGGGACGAGACAGGGGATGGCTACAGTGCAGCCCATCCCCTCCCCTTCCTAAGGGCTGGCACGGCCACAGTGCGCTGTACCAACGAGGAGCCCTGCCTGGCGCGGCACTGTTGCCATGCCAGCCCTAACATCACCACAGGCAAGCAGAGTCCTCTCCCAGGACGGCCTATCTGTACGGCCCAAGGACGACGGGCCCCACCAATCAGCGAGAGTCCAGAAGACAACGAAGAGCCCTACCAATCGGACCCGATGGGAGTCGGCCTGCTCCTCCCACGGGCCCCACGCGCCATTAACCAGACAAGACGGGGAGTGGCTACAGTAATCGCGTGCAATGACGGCGGTGTTGTAGCCATGATCCTTCGACCAAGCCTGCGTCATTAGAAGCACGGCTACAGTGATCAGCAGCCGGCAAGACCCCCAAGAGGCGGGTACAGCCTGTCGGCTCCATACCAGACCAGTCGGCGGGGCCCCCCAATCGGTGGGCCCCAGTAGTCCGCTGAGTAGTCGGCGGTCGAAGAGACTGATGGCTGGGCCTGCGCCCAGTCATATTACCCTTGTACCCCTGGGGGGTAGGCCTATATAACCCCCCCAGGGCACCCATTCAAAGGGTTCAGACCCATTAGAACTAGACGAGAGATATAGGAAGGAGAAAGCTAGCCTTGCCTTCTCCTACCTCCAGCATACAGCTCGAGGAGCACCCTTGTACTCACTTTGCCTTAGTGATCATGCGGAGACCCCGCAGAGCAGGACTAGGGGTGTTATCTCCTAGGAGAGCCCCGAACCTGGGTAAAGTACGCCGGCGTTCGTGTCTACGCCTAATCTCGCTTCCGGGCACCGACGACGTTCTACTTGCTCCCACCATGATAAGCCATCCTTTGGCATATGTCGCACCCAACCCCTGACATCGTGGTATCAGACGAAGCCTTCTTGACGTCAGCGACTGAGCGGCGCGCGCCGGGTTGGACCGCGTAACACAACTTCCTTTGTAATGGTGGTTGCTAGGTCAGCTCACGGGCCGCCCACACAACGTGCAGGTGTGCAATGGGCGATGGGCCCAGACCCCTACGTCATAGGATTTTAACCGGCATGTTGACCTCTCTGTTGTGCCTAGGTAGGGCTGCGTCGTGTTGATCTTCTGAGGCCGGGCATGACCCAGGAAAGTGTGTCCGGCCAAAGGGGATCGAGCGTGTTGGGAAATATGGTGCACCCCTGCAGGGAAGTTTATCTATTCGAATAGCCGTGTCCCTCGGTAAAAGGACGACCCGGAGTTCTACCTCGACTTTATGACAACTAGAACCGGATACTTAGTAAAACACACCCTTCCAAGTGCCAGATACAACCCGGTGATCGCTCTCTCACAGGGCGACGAGGAGAGGATCGCCGGGTAGGATTATGCTTGCTACCTCTTGAGCACTGCGTTGATTTTCCCTTGAAGAGGAAAGGGTGATGCAGCAAAGTAGCATAAGTATTTCCCTCAGTTTTTGAGAACCAAGGTATCAATCCAGTAGGAGGCCACACACAAGTCCCTCGTACCTACACAAACAAATAAGAACCTCGCAACCAACGCGATAAAGGTGTTGTCAATCCCTTCATGGTCACTTACGAGAGTTAGATCTGATAGAGATGATAAGATAATATTTTTAGTATTTTTATGATAAAGATTAAAAGTAAATATTGCAAAATAAAAGATAATAGAAATAGCTTGTTAACGGAAGATAAATATAATGGAGAATAGATCCGGAGGCCATAGGTTTCACTAGTGGATTCTTCAAGATAGCATAAGTATTGCAGTGGGTGAACAAATTACTGTTGAGCAATTGATAGAAAAGCGAATAATTATGAGAATATCTAGGCATGATCATGTATATAGGCATCACGTCCATGACAAGTAGACCGACTCTAGCCTGCATCTACTACTATTACTCCACACATCGACCGCTATCCAGCATGCATCCAGAGTATTAAGTTCATAAGAACAGAGTAACACATTAGGTAAGATGACATGATGTAGATGGATAAACTCAAGCAATATGATATAAACCCCATCTTTTTATCCTCGATGGAAACAATACAATACGTATCATTTCCCTTTCTGTCACTGGGATCGAGCACCGCAAGATTGAACCCAAAGCTAAGCACTTCTCCCATTGCAAGAATGATCAATCTAGTAGGCCAAACCAAACTGATAATTCAAAGAGACTTGCAAAGATAACCAATCATACATAAAAGATTTTAGAGAAGAATCAAATATTGTTCATACATAGATTTGATCATAAACCCACAATTCATGGGATCTCGACAAACACACCGCAAAAAGAGTTACATCGAATAGATCTCCAAGAAGATCGAGGAGAACTTTGTATTGAGATTCAAAGAGAGACAAGAAGCCATCTAGCTAATAACTATGGACCCGAAGGTCTGTGTCGGTGTCAAAACCGGCGGATCTCTGGTAGGGGGTCCCGAACTGTGCGTCTAAGGTCGATGGTAACAGGAGACAAGGGACACAATGCTTAACCAGGTTCGGGCCCTCTCTATGGAGGTAATACCCTACGTCCTGCTTGATTGATATTGATGAATATGAGTATTACAAGAGTTGACCTACCTCGAGATCGTAATGGCTAAACCCTAGAGGTCTAGCTTGTATGGCTATGATAATGAGTATATCCTATCCGGACTAAGTCCTCCGGTTTATATAGACACCGAAAGGATCTATGGTTACACAAGGTCAGTTACAAAGAAAGGAATCTACATATTCGGTCGCCAAGCTTGCCTTCCACGCCATGGAGAGTCCCGTCCAGACACGGGTGGAGTCTTCGGTCTTCGTATCTTCACAGCCCATCAGTCCGGCCCATGACTAACAGGCTGGACGCTCGAGGACCCCTTAGTCCAGGACTCCCTCAGTAGCCCCTGAACCTGGCTTCAATGACAAGGTATCCGGCGCGTAGTGTTGTCTTCGGCATTGGAAGGCGGGGTCCTCCTTCCGAATTCTAGAATAGTCTTCAGGTGAATTGATCGTGTCCGGACCTGTAACACACACCACACACAACCATAGAGAGAATATAATAATAAATGAGTCCAATCCACTGACAACTTTTACAACATCACATCACGTCCATCCGGTCATAATTTCGAACCGTTTTTGCCTGTCGCTCCATGTTTTGAGACGCGGTTGCCATTGGCATGTCTTTGTCAAAGTAGAGATCGTGTCCCCTTATTACGGGATTCTCATCAATACGGGTGTGGGCAACCCAACCGTGTCGTTTACACAGCCCTTGGGAGCATGCAAATTTTGAGGCGAGTGGGGTGGCGTTCAATATTCACTGCCCTTATAAGGAGATAAGATTCCGCCTTCTTCCTGCCTTTCCACTCTTGAGCTCCAGCGCCCAAGTTCTCTTCTGCTTCCCACTCGAGAAAGCACTCAACCATGTCCGGATCCGAAGGTCAAGGCAAGTGGACGGCCTCCTCCTTCAAGGAGGAGGACATCGCCAAGCTTCGGGCGGCAAGGTACCTGGCGAAGGAAATTGCCCACCGTCTTCCAGCCCAAGGCAAATCATTCCCACGCCGAAGCCCGACAAGAGGGTAGTGTTCCTCCCCCATTTCCTCGGCGGGCTAGGGTTTCCACTCCACCCCTTCGTCTGCAGGATAATGTTCTACTACAGGATAGACTTCCACGATCTATCCCCGAACTCCTTCCTCAATATCTCGATGTTCATTGTCGTGTGCGAGTCCTTCCTCCGCATCCAACCCCACTTCGGGCTGTGGCTCAAAACCTTTAACGTGAAGCCCAAGGTGGTGGATGGACAACATGCAGAGTGTGGGGGCGCCATGGTGAGCAAGCTCACCAATGTCTCTTGGCCAAAAGGCACATTCGTGGAGTCTGTCAAGGAATGACAGAAACAATGGTTCTACATCACCAAACCCCGCGGCGCCACCTGGGCTGCGGCTGCCGCATTCAACTCCGGCGCTCCTGTGTGACTCACCTCCTGGGTCGAGAAGAGCCCGAACTGGTGTTCGTCAGACGAGCTGATTGCGCTGCAAACGCACATTCAAAGCATGATCGATAGGGACATGAAGCTCATCGACATAATTCGAGTGATGCTGGTGCACAGGATCCTCCCCTGCTAGAGCCGAAACCGCCCTCTATGGGATTTCAACCCGAAGAAGCGCCGCACCTTGGAAAGGCTCTTCGAAACAGCTCACGAAGATGCCTGGAAGTTGCTCTTCAAGGGCAACGAGATACCGCCGGCCACAGACTCGGACCGTGGCCACAACATAAATCACCTCCCCAACGAGGTATGTTATTTTCAACACATCCCCTACTTGCTTGTTTCAAGGGTGATATCTAAGCTTTTATTATCATTGCTTTCTCAGTACTGGTTGAAGAAGGCGAAGCAGATCCGGTGTCCGGCTCCCCTGCCTGAAGAACTAGTCATCCCACACTTAGCGAAGATGCTGTAGCCGACGCCTTATAAGGCACTAGAAAACAAGGCCACATGAAAGGCCAAGGGGGTCTGGAGTGGCCCCCGCCGCAAGGGTGCTTTGGACGTGACGTCCGAAGACAAGACCCGTTCCCCTGCCGCCGAAGATGACGAGGATGAGGAGGAGGAAAACGACTCTCCCCCTGATGGGGGGAGGAAGAAGAAGGCAACCTCCACAACTCTGGAGGCGGACGCGCCCAAGAAGGGGAAGGGCTCTGTCGGTGTCAAAACCGGCGGATCTCGGGTAGGGGGTCCCGAACTGTGCATTTAAGGCGGATGGTAACAGGAGGCAGGGAACACAATGTTTTACCCAGGTTCGGGCCCTCTTGATGGAGGTAAAACCCTACGTCCTGCTTGATTTATTCTTGATGATATGGGTATTACAAGAGTTGATCTACCACGAGATCGGAGAGGCTAAACCCTAAAAGCTAGCCTATGGTATGATTGTCTATTGTCCTACGGACTAAAACCCTCCGGTTTATATAGACATCGGAGGGGGCTAGGGTTACACAAGGTCAGTTACAAAGGAGGAGATATCCATATCCGTACTGCCTAGCTTGCCTTCCACGCCAAGTAGAGTCCCATCCAGACACGAGACGAAGTCTTCAATCTTGTATCTTCATAGTCCAACAGTCCGGCCAAAGGATAGAGTCCGGCTGTCCGGAGACCCCCTAATCCCGGACTCCCTCAGTAGCCCCTGAACCAGGCTTCAATGACGACGAGTCTGGCACGCAGTGTTGTCTTCGACATTGCAAGGCTACCACAGAAGAGTTCAAATAAAGGATAGTGTCCGACCCTGCAAAATAAATTCCACATACCACCATAGAGAGAATAATATTTCCACAAATCTAATCTGCTGACACGTTTAGGCAACATGACATCATGCCATGGCTCAGCGATTATTCGAACTGTTTTCCTTTAACTAGCCCCGCACATAACGCGAGGCAGTTTCTTGACACGTCTTGTCAAAGCAGAGATCGTGTTCCCCTTATTACGGGATTCTCATCAGTACGGGTGTGGGTAACCCAACCGTGCCTAGGACTCCCAGATTTTAGGCAAGTCCCAAACGGCTACGGGGAGGACGCTTGAAATTCACCCTCTTTATAAAGGGACAAGGCTTTTACTTTTTTCCTCCCGTGTTCAATCAAATCCTTCCCCCTCCTCGAGTTCTAACACCCAAAGCCTAGGTCAGGTGCTTCGGATCTTCAATCATGTCTGGATCCAGCCTCTAGGGCCGGTGGATGCCCTCCTCCGTCACGGAAGAGGATATCAAGAAGTTGAGAGAGGCAAGATACTTGACCGCCGAAGTCTCACATCGGCTGCCCGCCCGAGGGCAGGTCGTCCCTACTCCTGAACCCAATGAAGACGTCGTGTTCATCTCCCACTTCCTCCGAGGACTAGGCCTCGCTCTAGATCCCTTCGTAAGGGGTTTGATGTTCTATTACGGGCTTGATTTCCATGATCTAGCCCCGTATTCCTTTCTCCACATATTGGCATTTATTGTCGTATGTGAGGCCTTCCTCCGCATTACCCCTCACTTCGGCCTGTGGCTCAAGACCTTTGATGTGAAGCCGAAGACGGTCGAAGGGCAGTATGCAGCGTGCGGAGGTGCATTGATAAGCAAGATTGCAGGAGCTCCGTGGCCAAAAGGGTCCTTTCCAGAGGTGTCCGGTTTATGGCAACAGGAGTGGTTCTACATCACCGCCCCTAGAAGTGCCAAGTGGGTAGCTTCCCCCGCCTTTCGCTCGGGCCCTCCACCATAACTGATGTCATGGATCAGCAGGGGGCTGAGCTGGGGTCCAGCCAAGGATGTGCCCATATTGCAGAGCCGCATCCGAGATCTCTTCAAGGGAGATTTTAGTTTGGTTATGGTAGTGCAAGTCATGCTGCTTCGTCGAGTCCAGCCATGCAAATGCCGGCCCCTTCGCTTATGGGAATTCAACCTAGAAGGACTGCGCGCTATTCAAAATTTCCTCGGCCTGACGCACGAGGAGATGTATAAATCATTCTTCGGACCTCAAATAGAGTGTCCGGATACTACCGAGGACGTGGGCCTGAGCAGCAACCGCACCACCGACCAATTAAGTAATCCTCTAGCCGAACACACCATCTTTCATTTATCATGACATCATTTTGAGAAATCGCCCTTCGACTAGGATTGGCTAGCAAAGGCGAAGATGATTCGGTGTTCGGCCCCCCTTCCTGAGGGTTTGGATAATCCGGTACTGGAAAAGATGCTTGAGCTAGCACCTTGCCTGGAGCCCTCAAAGGAAGATAAAGGGGGGAATAATGAGGGCGAAAGCGAGCCCCCATTGCTACCAATTCCAACCGAGGGAATGAGCGCCTTCGTGAAGGAGGATAACCAAGGGGAAGATTCTGATCTTCTCTCGCTCCAGGGAAGGAAGAGGACTGCCTCTAAGGATCCGGAAACCAAGGCTTCCAAACGGGAGAAGAAGTTTCCAACAGAGGGTCCTGCCTTGGGGGGTGCTCTTGCCGCACAAAGTCCGCGCGGAGATCAGCCCTCTAACGAGCCGTAAGTGATAAAAAAACTTAATAGTAAAGATATTCTACCTTATTTCCGAGGAAAATAACCGAAGCATTTATCTTGCAGGTCGGATCTTAGCCCTTCTCAACTGAGCTCGTCTTCAGGGGACCTTCTTCCGGAGATGATGGAGAGCGAAACACCTCCCCCGGACTCCCCCACTCAAGAAGTGGGCAACTGTCGGTGTCAAAACCGGCGGATCTCGGGTAGGGGGTCCCAAACTGTGCGTCTAGGCCAGATGGTAACAGGAGACAGGGGACACGAAGTTTTACCCAGGTTCGGGCCCTCTCGATGGAGGTAAAACCCTATGTCCTGCTTGATTAATATTGATGATATGGGTAGTACAAGAGTAGATCTACCACGAGATCGAAGAGGCTAAACCCTAGAAGCTAGCCTAAGGTATGATTGTTGTTGTGTATGTTGTCCTACGGACTAAAACCCTCCGGTTTATATAGACACCGGAGAGGGTTAGGGTTACACAAAGTCGGTTACAATGGTAGGAGATCTGCATATCCGTATCGCCAAGCTTGCCTTCCACGCCAAGGAAAGTCCCTTCCGGACACGGGACGAAGTCTTCAATCTTGTATCTTCATAGTCCAGGAGTCCGGCTGAAGGTATAGTCCGGCCTTCCGGACACCCCCTAATCCAGGACTCCCTCAGTAGCCCCTGAACCAGGCTTTAATGACGACGAGTCTGGCGCGCAGATTGTCTTCGGCATTGCAAGGCGGGTTCCTCCTCCAAGTATTTCATAGAAGATTTTGAACACAAAGATAGTGTCCGGCTCTGCAAAATAAGTTTCCCATATTGCCATAGAGAGAATAATATTTACACCAATCTAATCTGCTGACGTATTCCGTAGCGTGACACACCACGGCCAAGCCTTTATCCGAGTCGTTTCATTATCCCACCTCAGCACGTCATGCGAAGCGGTTTCCTTGGCACATCTTGTTAAAGCAGAGATCGTGTCCCCTTATCCTGGGATTCTCATCAATATGGGCGTGGGTAACCCAACCGCGCCATTGATTACGGCGCTTGGAGATAAGCGAGTTTTACCAGGCTGGTGGGGACATGTAGTTGCGTCCACCCATATAAGGGGATAAGGATCCACCTTTTCACCTACGCCTTCTTCCTCCTTCGCCTATCCATTCTTGCGCACTCGAGTTCCAGCGCCCAAGTCCGCACTCCCCACCTCAACCTTCTCCAGCCATGTCTGGAGCGGGAGGCAAGTGGATGGTCTCCTCCGTCACGGAGGGACACATCCAAATGCTGAGGAAGGTCGGATACCTTTCTAACGACATCGCGTATCGGCTTCCCGAAAAGGGGCAGCTCATCCCCACCCCTAGGCCCCATGAGAGGGTGGTGTTCCTCCCCCATTTCCTCCGCGGATCGGGCTTCCCTCTCCACCCATTTGTCCAAGGGCTCATGTTCTACTACGGCCTGGATTTCCATGATCTGGCCCCGAACTTTGTCCTCAACATCTCGGCATTTATCGTCGTGTGCGAGGCTTTCCTCCGCATCTGCCCCCATTTCGGCCTATGGCTCAAGACTTTCAATGTCAAGCCGAAGGTGGTGCGCGGCAACCAGGCGGAGTGCGGAGGCGCCATGGTGGGCAAGATGGCCAACGTCCTATGGCTCGAGGGCTCCTTTGTGGAGACCCTGAAGGGGTGGCAATCGGGGTGGTTTTACATCACCGAGCCGCGCGACGCCGAATGGGTCGCACCCCCCGAGTTTCAATCCGGGCCCCCTATGCGGCTCACCTCCTGGAAGGAGACGACCTTGTCGTGGGGTAAGAAAGGAGAGCTGACCGGACTCCAAACATGCATCCAAACCCTGGTGGACAAGAAGCTCAAACTTGTAAACGTAGTCCAGGTTATGCTCATCCGCCTGATCCTCCCGTGTCAACAACAGGCTTTCAACCTGTGGGAGTTCGACCCAGCGCGACATCAAACTCTAAGCAGGCTCTTCGACACGACGTACGAAGATGCCTGGAAGGTGCTTTCCAAGGGCGCCAAGGCCCCCGCATCCGCTACCGAGGATCGCGGATTCAGTACGCAGCGTCACGCTCATGCGGTAAGCTGTTTTTTCCTTTTACAGGGTATCAATTTTTCATAGTTTGACTCCATGCGGGATGTAAGCTCCCTTACCTTTAACAGGACTGGCAGGTGACATCCGGACAAATCAACTGTCCGGCTTCTTTGCCTGAAGGCCCAGCGGACGCTCGCTTGGCGAAGCTGCTGGTTCCGGCACCCTATGTGGTGTCGGAGAAGAAGGCCGCGAAAAAGGCCACGGGGACTCGAAAGAGTGCCCGGCGCTAGGAGGTGTCGGATCCATCATCCGACGGTTCCGAGGCGCATTCCTCCCGTGAAGACGAGGAGGAAGAAGAAGAGACCTCTCCCCCTCCAGCGGGAGGAGAGAAGAAAAGGAAGGCCGCCCTCTCTGGGGAGGCCGGAGGGTCCAAGAAGGGGAAAACCCTTCCTCCGGACTACTCCACCGCCGCCGATGATGGCGGAGAGGAGTGGCAGCCCAGGGCCAAGCCCCTGGCAAAATCGTAAGTATCCGGATACCAGAGTAATTCATAGTATTCGTTTATTGCACAACTTTCCCTTACGTCGAATATGTTTATGCAGCCCACCCAAAGACCGGCTTGACGCGTCGTCGAGCGGTTCACTGGACTTGTCGGATGTGAACTTGCTTCCGAAGGCTTCCTCCCCCCGCTCTACGGACGACACCGAAGTGTTGTCCCAACAGGTTCCAAGCCGGGAGGAGGTGGTCCTGGAGGCGCCGCAAGGCGACCTCCCGGACTCCAGGAGTAAAGGGGATGAGACCCCCAGTGCTCCAAGTCCGGCTCTAGGCTGGACACCACTCCGGAACCTTCAAAGGTTCTAGAGTCCAGCGGGGGACCTCCTTCCAAGAGGAGCAAGCCCACCGTGCCGGTGACCCCCGTCCAACCGGAGGGCCCGGACAATCTGTTGGAGGCGCTCCAAGGCGCCTCCATCAATGAGGAGCACCGCATCATTATGAGTGCGGTGGTCCAGAAGGTTCAGTCCACCAAGAGCGGACTGACTGAAGCTTGTACTAGCCTTTTAACAGGCTTTGAGGTAAGTAAAGAATGTGTAAATAATATTACCGCATAGACAGTAGCCCCTGATGCTTTGTTTGGCGTTCGGGAAGAAAAGCCGAATAGAGGATCAAATAAAATTCGCAGGAGTCTAACAAAAATGAGTCAATATGCGTATGCAGGCTTCTCTGCTTGCGTCCGCCGCACTGACTACGGAAGTGGACACGCTAAAGCAGAACCTCGAGCGGTCCGAGCAAGAGCTCGGGTGTGCCAAGAAGCAGCTCGAGGACAATGAAGGTAAGAAATACCTTGTTTTTAAATATATATAAAAAGGTGCAATTGCAAAAATGACAAGATAATCGTGGCTATTGTAGGGGCCACGTCTGAGGTGGTGACCCTTAAGCAAGCGCTGGTCGAGGCCGAGAAGAGGGCGGCCACAGAGTGCACCGAGCGGGAGAAGTATGAGGCCGAGGTTGGCAAGGTACGGCAAGAGCTCCAGGCTCTCATGGAAAAACATGAGAGTTTGGAGCTTGACTCAAAGACACGAGCGTCCGAGCTTGCGGTGGCTATTGAAAATGCCAAGTCTGCCAAGGCCGAATCCCAGAAGACCCTCCAGGAGTTGGATGAGGTGAAGAAGATAGCGGCGGGTAAGGCATTCTTTATGCAAAGCAAACACATAAACGTGAGTTACTTGTTACTTACCCGAATCCGGAGCTCTCCAGGAGCGTTCGCAGATCTTCCCCAGAGTGTGTCTGATGCCGCCGCATTCTATCGAGCCGAGGAGGGCAGCTCGACAGAGAAGGTGTTCTGGTCTCAGTATGCTGAGGCCGGACTCCCCGTGCCCCTGAGCGACCAGCTGAAGCAACTGGTCGAGCTCCACAAGGCGGCCGAACAGGCCATGAAGGGCCTCATTGTTCGGCTGTGGCCTGGAGGGGCTCTGCCTGGGAGCTATTTCGGGCTGGTGCGGCGGCTGGTGGAGGCCTGTCCAAGGCTCGAAGTCATCAAGCGCTCCATCTGCATTGAAGGTGCCCGTAGGGCCCTTGCCCGTGCTAAGGTGCACTAGGGCAAGCTGGATGCTGAGAAGCTTGTGAAGGACGGGCCACCGCCAGGGAAAGAGCATCGCAAGCCCGAGTTACTATAAGGATGTTCTGAAGGGTGCCTGCCTTGTGGCGGATGAATGTTCTATGGATGTAATTTTTGAGTGAAATTTGCTTGTTTTGTCCTGTGCGCTGAAAACTTGTTCACATGCGCTAAGCAATGCTGTTGGAATTTAAAATATTACCTTCTGTGCGGCTGTTTATCAATTCTGAGAGATGGCGAGTCGTCGGCTTCTGCCCCCGTGCCGCTAGTGCTGGGGTGTTCGGGGATAAACCTGAGCACTCTTTTCCCCATGTTTGGGTCCTTCGAGGGAGGCGCTCAGCCCAACGAACAAGGCAATCGGACTATAATGCGTGAACACTCTCACTTAGCCATAGAATTCTATAATTTTAAATTTCGGCGAAGCCCCTGCTATTCGGAAGACCGAGTTCGGGGCGCTATCCACGCCTTGGACGGACAGAGCCGGCTCCTCGCCCTAAGCGGCATAAGTCTTTAGGGACTCGAAAAACCTCTCGAACAGCGAATAGCTCTCGCTTCATCATGACAGTCAGTTTTAGCTTTCTCCACTGAGGTGCTCGACCCAGCTCAACTAGGGCACAATCATAGTGGTTCTCCTAGTGCTACCTTAGCCGATATAGCGGAATGTAAGGCACCAAAACATAGGAGCCGGGAAAACCCAACTATTGACCCAAGACATGATTCGGAGCCGATGCATATAATGCTATAAGTTCGGGGTGCCGCACTTTTTAAAGTGTTCGGACTTCTCACACCATATTGAGGGGTACTAAAGCCCCTGGCATATTTTGGCCGTACCAATGTGTACGGGTGCAACATGTCATGAAGGAACATATATAAAGAAAAAAGGTAATGCAAAAATAGACGAAAGCTATGCATTGTTTATTAAAAAGGGCTGCGATCAAAGCAGAACGATACAAATAATGCGACAAGTGAAAGGTTGGACTAGTTAACATGTCCATTCCAGGGGCAATCTGTGGAATATTATGCGGAACAGGTATACTGCTCGTGATAGAGACCACCTGGGAGTTCCGTAATGCGGCGTGGCTTGTCTGCTTCCCTGGTTCTTGCATTGTTTGTGCGGCATTTGAACTGCCGAATAGGCCTTCCGAAGGATGGAGTCCTGAAAGTAAGAGAAAATTAAAAAATCGGCAGCCCCTGGTACGGTTTAAGCCGTGTTTCGGGCGTGCCGTGATGGTGCCCCTCCCCCTGTACCCATGGTATCTCTAGAGCGTAGTTATGTACGCGAAGTACTGGCGTTGCCTTTTTGCGAGGGTTGGGGTTGGGGCCGCATTGCTACGCCTACTCAGATCATGCCAGGCGGTCTTGTTGTAGGTTACTCCGGACGCGCTTGACGGTGTCCGGTCGTTTAGTGGCCGGACTGGAGAACTGCCTGGAGAGGCTGCTTTGTACTTCTGCTGCAAGGGCCGCTGTGTGCTCCTCCGTTCAGAGGGAGCGTTTGGTGTTTCCATTGACCGTAATTACTCCTCAAGGGCCTGGCATCTTGAGCTTAAGGTATGCGTAATGCGGTACCATGTTGAACTTGGCGAATGTGGTTCGCCCGAGCAGTGCATGATAGCCACTGCGAAATGGGACTATGTCGAAGATTAACTCTTCGCTTCGGAAATTATCCGGAGATCCAAAGACCACTTCAAGTGTGACTAAGCCTGTACAGTTGGCCTCTACACCTGGTATTACGCCTTTAAAGGTCGTTTTGGTGGGCTTAATCCTCGAGGGATCTATGCCCATTTTCCGCATTGTATCCTGGTAAAGCAGGTTCAGGCTGCTGCCGCCGTCCATAAGGACCCTAGTGAGATGAAATCCGTCAATAATTGGGTCTAGAACCAATGTGGCGAATCCGCCATGACGGATGCTAGTGGGATGGTCCCTTCTATCAAAGGTGATCGGGCAGGAGGACCATGGGTTGAACTTTGGGGCGACTGGCTCTATCGCGTATACTTCCCTTAACGCGCGCTTCCGCTCCCTCTTGGGGACGTGGGTTGCGTATATCATGTTCACCATCCGCACTTGTGGGGGAAAGCCCTTCTGTCCACTGTTGTTCAGCGGCCGGGGCTCCTTGTCGTCATCGCTATGCAGCCCCTTGTCTTCATTTTCGGTGTTTAACCTGCCTGCCTGCTTGAACACCCAACAATCCCTGTTGATGTGATTGGCCGGCTTTTCGGGGGTGCCATGTATCTGGCACAAGCGGTCGAGTATTCGGTCCAAACTGGACGCCCCCCTAGGATTCCTTTTGAATGGCTTTTTCCGCTGACCGGATTTAGAGCCTCTGAATCCGGCATTAACTGTCGTATCCTCAGCATTGTCGCTGTTAATGCGGCGCTTCTACTTGTTGCGACGCGACCTGCCACTACTGTCCCTGGTGTCCGAATTACCAGGGTTCTTGGTCATATTGTTGCTATGAGCAAGCCAACTTTCTTCTCCCGCGCAAAAGCGGGTCATGAGTGTCGTGAGTACTGCCATAGATTTTAGCTTTTCCTGTCCAAGGTGCCGGGCCAGCCACTCATCACGGATATTGTGCTTGAAGGCTGCTAGGGCCTCAGCGTCTGGACAGTCGACTATTTGATTTTTCTTTGTTAGGAACCGTGTCCAGAATTGCCTGGCCGATTCCTCTGGCTACTGAATTATGTGACTTAGGTCATCGACGTCTGGGGGTCGCACATAAGTGCCCTGGAAATTGTCGAGGAATGCGGCTTCAAGGTCCTCCCAACAACTGATTGATCCTGTTGGCAAGCTGTTAAGCCAATGCCGAGCTGGTCCTTTAAGCTTGAGTGGGAGGTATTTGATGGTGTGGAAATCATCGCCGCGGGCCATGTGGATATGAAGAATATAATCCTCGATCCATACCGCAGGATCTGTTGTGCCATCATATGATTCGATGTTTACGGGTTTGAAACCCTCGGGGATTTGATGATCCATTATTTCGTCTGTGAAGCATAGTGGGTGTGCGGCGCCTCTGTACTGGGCTATATCATGACGTAGCTCCAATGAGCTTTGTCTACTGTGTTCGGCCCTGCCGAATTTGTGGCCGGCGTGACGGTTACCGTCTCGAGCCGTGGGGCGCCCCCGCGATCCGTAGATCGATCTTGTTTGCCTTGCCTTGTCCTCCAACATATCTCGTAAGTCCGGCGCATATTCCTGTGCCTTGGTATAGGGTGCAGCTTGAGTGGAGGGCCGAGAGGCCTCTCTGTCGCGGCCACGAGGTGGCCGGTCGGCCGCATCAAGTGCTTCCTCCTCTAATCGGGGTAGCAACCTACGCTTTGGGTAGCTCTTGGAGGGGCGTTCGAGTTTATGCTCTTGGCCGCAAGGACTTCAGTCCATCTGTCGACTAGCAAATCTTGATCAGCTCTAAGCTGTTGCTGTTTTTTCTTGAGGCTTCGTGCCGTGGCCATAAGCCTGCGTTGAAAACGCTCTTGCTCGACGGGATCCTCTGGCACGACGAATTCGTCGTCGTCGAGGCTTGCCTCGTCTTTGGAGGGAGGCATATTGTCAGGACCCCGACTCGATGTCACATCGATCTAGCTGGTAACACCTCATATCACCTTGCGGCCTCACGCATGGTATTCCCACGGGTGTCGTCTTACCTTTTTCCCGGGACCGTTTGCGCCTTTTGGCTCACGTATATGATAGTGTCGCTAGCATCCATATGATAAAGAGCCCGAGCTGACATGACTAGTCGTAAACCCAAAGTGGCACAGACTTACAGGGACAGGCATCCATGACCCAGCTTCGAACGTGTCGGTCAACAGCAAGTGGGTCCGGGCTGTAGCACTGGGCTAGCAGGACTCCGGTAAACCGGGCTGTAGCGGGCTAACAGGACTCCGGTACTCAAAGCGTGACATTTCCCCGAAGGGACAGACACAGGAACGAAGAAGGACACATGCCGGCCAGCCTAAGTGTTCCAGAGCAGTAGCAAGCTACCATGGCTCAGCGGTAACACTAGGAGACATTTCCCGGTAAGAGAGGCTACTAAAGATAAACAACTAGATGGTCAGATCCCACACATACCAAGCATTTCAATCATACACACAATATGCTCGATATGTGCAAATACAACGAAGCATCACAACATGACTCTATGACACAAGTACTTTATTTAAGGCTCAGAGAGCCATACATAACATACACAAAGATACGGGTCTCACGACCCAACATACAAGTCATACAGTCATACAAGCCAACAGCGGAAGTACTTTGTCTGGGTACAGACAACTAGTAAAATAAAAGAGGCTTGGAAGCCTAACTATACTACGTGGTCCATCACAAGCTCAGGGTCACCACCTGGGTCTTTAGCCTACTCGTTGATGTCAACGTCTACATAGAACCCATCAGAAGGGGTTGCAGCGTCTTCTGTAAAAATGTAGATTATAGCAACATGAGTACAAAGGTACTCAGCAAGACTTACATCAGATCCTACATACATGCATAGTATCAAGAAGGGTTGGTGGAGTTATTGCAGCAAGCCAGCTTTGACTCTTGGCTAGACTATCCTACGATACTCCAACTTGAAATAGTTTTGCGCACACGAGTCCACTATTCACCACTTCAATACACTACCGAGGATCCACCTCCGTCTTCCTACGGAAGAGCCATCCTCGGCACTCACACTTATCTTGAGGCTTTTATCAGTTTCCATTTACTTGTCTATGAACTGTATAGGCAACCAAGTAGTCCTTTACCGCGGACGCGGCTATTCGAATAGATCATGTTGACCCTGCAGGGGGTACTTCTTCATACACGCGCTCACCACTTACCGTCGTTTACACGACATGTACTCGGCAACCTTCAAGCGGAAGCCCAACGTGGGTGTCGGCCACGACCTACCTAATCACCTAAGCCTCCAGTCCAGGTTTATCGCCTATTCAGGTTCCATCCGCAGGGAGTCCGGCCGAGGTTTCCCATACGGCCCCGAACGATGTGAACAGGGTTCCCGAGATACCTAACGGGTATTCGGTACACCGTGCCACGTACCTACCGCATCACAGCCCACCCCTACAGTCAGCGCTATCCACGGCCTCCAGTAGGCTACAAACACCAGAAACTACTTGCAACTCCTGGACGGAGAACTAGGGTGAATAAGAAGTCGAGAGGGTCCATTGGTTTCGGGCCCAATGCATGGTAGTAGCTGATTCTTAAATCACACACACAGATCTCAGTGCTTAAGGTCGGCTTCAATGAAACAACCCACCATGTACTCCTACATGGCCTCTCATCGATACCTTTACCAAATCGTGTTCACCACACCACTCTCATTACCGACATAATCATTTCACTCTAGCCCATCACCCAGATGAACCAGACCTGACACGACTCTAAGCATAGCAGGCATAGCAAGGTAGGAACAACACATACATAGGCTCAATCAACTACTACACATGCTAGTGGGTTTCATCTAGTTACTGTGGCAATGACAGGTCATGCAGAGGAAATGGGTTCAACTACCGTAGCACACAGCAGTTTGAATCGCGTTGTCTTAATGCAGTAAAAGAGAGCAGGAGCGAGAACATGGGATTGTATCGATATGATCAAATGGTTGGTTGCTTGCCTGATGGTTCGATGCACGGATACGGTTCTTCGTTAGGGTAATCACGGTACTCCTCGGGAACAGAACCTGTCGCAAAGGACATCGATATACAAGCATCACCAAACAATGTGCAACAATATGATGCATGCATGAAACATGGCAATATGAGTGTGTTGGGCTAATGCAACTAAAGCCAGAAGTGTTTGAACAAATTTGAATCAAAGATTCAAATTCCAAATTCAAATATGGCCTTTTAAAGTGCCTTTTCTTGTTCTGCTTAAAACATCAAGTTAACTTGTTTGATCATGCATGAAAGTAGTACAGATGGGTAGATTGAATTTTTCTGATCATTTTTCATATATAATTTGTCCAATTTGGAGTTACAGAATAAAAGTTATGAATTTTTGAAGTTTAATTAATATTCTGGAATTTCCTGATTTAAATTAAATCCAGAAATTCAATTACTGCGTCAGCCTGACGTCACAGTGGCATCAGCAGGTCAACAGGGCTGGCTCGGGTCAAACCTGACGTGTGGGGTCCACACGTCAGTGACACAGGGGCTAATCCCGCGTTGACCCGGGCTGGTTAGCTTTGACTAAGCCCTGGGGCCCACTTGTCAGCGTCAGTAGGTGGGGGGGTTAGTGACTAATTAACTAGGCCACGTCAGCCCGCCGGAGTTCTGGCCGGCGGCGACCATTAGCGCGGCGGCGAGAGTGGTTTTGGTCGTTTCGGCCACCAAATGGACCGTGGAGGCCACCGG